>NC_068358.1:133693455-133993455 GCF_020536995.1 Dreissena polymorpha | reverse complement strand
TTCATTGTAATAAACTTGTTACTGTTTTCACTTCACTTAGAATGTATTGTGAAACATTAAACAGCCAAAGTGCATTGGGGCGAGGTAATCTTTATAGATCTTTACCATCCAGCGTAAATATTCCCTCAGGGTACATAACTCTGGATAGTATCTTGGGGTTTGAAAGGGTTTAACTGCTATTTGCCAATGTTTTACAGTGAGATGACAATAAAGTTTAATGACTTTCATGTTCCCATCGCTTCGGCTATACATCAAATTATGTAAATTGTCTATCTGATTTATTATTGTATTAATGCATTCCTTTTTGTAAATTGCTTCATATTAAACTAAGGTAGCATGAGTGCCCATGTGAATGAATTGGCAGGTTGACAATTATTTTCATAATTTAAGTTTAGTTTATAATAATTTAAGTTTAGTTTATTAGATTTGGTTCATGTACTTGGCCCCTTTTTCATGACTTTATGATATTAAATGTTGTAAAACAACAATCAAACAGTTATGTCAATAGATACCTTTTATTACTACATATCATCAACTATAACTTGATTTCACCTAAAAATAGTCTATAAATGTTAACGTGGTCTGATTCTTATCTCAAGTTTGCAAAACACAAACTTAACAAAATCAAGTGACTGCACTAGACAAAAGGTATTAATTTGTTCATGAATTCATGTGTGCAAATACCAAGATGTTGTTCTAAACAGCAAACTTGAACTTATAATTTTGTAATTTAAGTAACAGATTTTTTTCATTTTTCATATGAGAAAATGAATACAAGCCACATATCAAATAATAAACAAAAGAACAATTAAATGAAGCACTGTTTGTAATAGGACTCACATAAGCCACACTCTGTGTAAACCAAACTTAATGCATGTGCATAAAGTGTTGTCCCACGTACACTAGCCTGTGCAATCTGAACTGACCAATCAGCGACAACACTTTCTGCCTTTATTTTATTTTATGAAATTAGAGAATTTCTTTCAACAAAAAATAAATTGAAATGGAAAGTGAGGTCACAGATTAGCCTGTGCAGACAGCACAGGCTAATTTGGGAAATACTTTACCCACATGCATAAAAGCCCAGTTTTCCCATAGCGCAGTTCACATGTTCTGTATGAATCTAATTGAATAAGGTCAATTATGACTGTTGTCTAAATTCAATGATGCAGACAAAAGTCCTGCTTCGATCACTGCATTTTTTATGCTTTTCATTTTTATATAACACAGTGCCTATACCATGTGACTTAATTTTTTGGATCTGTGTTGGGAGAATAAAGCGCGACCCATTTAATATTTTTAAGGATCTGTTTTTAAATATTTCACCATTTTTAATGGGATAAAGTGGAGAGCCTGCTCATTCGTAAGAGTTTTCTATAGGTATCATGATCTTTTTAAACAAATATATAAGTATTTTTTTCAGTAAAGTGCAACCGCGGTGAAATATTTAAAAAGACATTATTAAAAATGTTAACTGGGTCGCGCTTTGATTCTCCCAACACAGATCTTAAAAAGTCACGTGGTATAGGCACCGTGTATAATTATAAAGTATAAAATAAATTGTCATGGACAGTCCTTATTACCCATATTTAAGCACACAGTACATGGCTGTTGGTGTCCTTACATCAGCGGTATATTTTGTTGAATCCTGACAATCCTGGCAACAGCCATTAGAAGCAGGAATGTTATCAGGGAAGCAAATATTTGTGAGGGCTCAGAACATTGTCATATGCTGGGAGAACAAAGTATCAGTTGACTCAATGGGTTTGCAGTAGATTTTCCTTATTTAATCAGCTGGTTTAAGGAAAGCACTAAAACAGCAAATGATTGTAATTCATTAACAATATAGTATCTATTGTTCTTTGCAGCCTACTGATAGTTAAACAAATTCATAAATATTTTCTTTTTTTCCTGGTTATTTTTTTTTTCAAAAGGTGTCTTTGTTGTAGAAAATCACACAAACAAACTGCAACACACAGCCTTTTTTTTTAAAGAACACATCTTTTGCTTCCTTTAACTTTTTTTAATGTGGGTAAGCAGTTGCCATGAAACTCTTGAATATCACTGCTCAAAATGACATTTCACAAATTATGGATGACTGAAGTCCAGACATGGTCAGCAACAAAACAGACATTTTGTAACATAATGAAAATTATTAGAAATCAAAGGAACTCATTTGAAATATTGTTTTAACATTGTTCAAATCAGTAATAAGCATGGTCAGGCATGTGTTATTAATTAATAATTCAAAGTACATGACTTTTTTTGTATACCGACAAGTTAATCAATTTACCTATTTGGTATTTAACTTAAGTTCCTTTTTCCAGAAATGGCATATCACTCAACCTCTTTTCAATTGCCAATTATGTTATATTTATGCTCCACTCATTCATCTTGGTTTTTACAAAGTTTTAATAGATACTCTCAGAACAAGTTCATCACGCATGTTCCTATACAATTAAAAGTGACATCAGGAATTTAATGTAAGTATATGTGAAAAAAACACAAATTGCCTATCACAATTTTCAATTAAGTCACCATGCTTCATTGCACTAAAAATCCATAAAGTACAGATTTTCAATGGATATGAAAGACCGAACAATAGTAAAGTTGTTATGCTTAAGGACTAGTTCATTTAAATAATTACCAGGTATCTAAAAATATAAAGAGTCAACAAGCTTTAGTTAAAATTCAGATGAAAATGTGTGATAAAAAGATGTTTATCACATTGTGTTGCACAAGTCATTTTGACCTTTACCTATCACAATAAAGATATTCAATTTCTTGTTCTTCTCAATACCAAAACGATTAATCCAATTCAAACAGAAAAAGAAGTCGACAATGAGATAAAAGTTTTAATACATGTTAAAGTTGAAAGAAGAATGTTTGAACAGCGGTATTGAATTAAAAATTCCTATAACAACACAAATTACCTTTTATGAAAAGTTTCCACACCGCACCAAATATTAAACTCCGTCACTTAACAGACAGCAGTACAACACCATCTACGACAACAAACACAGGATTGAATGACACGTCCGATTAACATTGTAAGAATGTCTTGTAAAGCATTGCCAAATATTTTCTTTTCTATTTAACGACAGAAAATGTTCAACATTGACAGATACAACTTGACCAGATTGTTATGTGAGATACTCTTTGCTTACAAAGAATTAAGGAACAAAGAAGGAACCAATGTGTTGAAGCTTTTAGCCTTAACAAGGTCAGGCAAAAAATTGTCCACTAAATACAGGACAGCAATAAAATATGAACTGGTATATATATATATATATATATATATATATATATATATATATATATATATATATATATTATATTAAATGCAATGCACAACAATACATATAAAGTGGGTATAATTTCATTCAAGTTATACTATTCAAATAAATTGCATTTAACATCAGGGAATGAATGAGCATCCAGCAATTCAAACTTTAGTACATTAATATTAATTTTACGAGTACAATGTATAACAAATACACTAGCACATATGTATTATGTTCCATAAAATACTATAATAAAATCAAGTCTGAAACTCTACATTTTTAAACATGCACAGCATAGTCAACCATTCCGAAAGTGACAGAAACCAAATCCTCTTTATTTAATCAATACGATTTATGTAAAAGCAGAAAGTCAGAGGCCATTCCTCTTCATCATGGACAATAATGAATAATGTAAAAAGAATGCACAAAAAATGCCTTATCAGTTGGGAATTAAGTGACTATAAATGTCTTGTTTTGATACATTTAAACATATTGCATAAAAATATAGATGTTTATTTCAAAAGCAAAGAAAAAACTGGTGGTTTGCAATTCGATTTGTAGGATTTGTAGGAAAAATCAAAGTCTTTGGCTTTACTGAATCAGAATAAATATTTTTTTATTTTCTAAGAGAACTTAAGGGACTTCCAACGAATAAATAAGTTTAAATAAAATGCTACCAGGTATCATCAATTGTATACTTGATTGCATACTTGTTTTAGTAAGCAAGGGTGGATTTCATTGGTTTTCAAAGTAAATATATTTAAACTCTCAGATTTGTCTGTTTATCACATTTAACTATTTTCAGCCTTGTCACAGACATTACTTATGACCCGGGGACAGACCTGCAACCAAATGGTCAACTGATAAACCATTACAGACAGAGTGGCTTCAATATACTGACCCAGAGGACAGATCTACAGCAAAATAGTCAACTGATAAACTATTACAGACAGAGTGGCTTTAATATACTAACCCAGAGGACAGACCAACCAACCAAATGGTCAACTGATAAACCATTACACACAGTGTAACTTCATATACTGACCCAGAAGACAGACCTACAACCAAATGGTCAACTGATAAACCATTACAGACAGTGTGACTTCAATATACTGACCCAGAAGACAGACCTACAACCAAATGGTCAACTGATAAACCAATACAGTCAGTGTGACTTCAATATACTGACCCAGAAGACAGAACTACAACCAAATGGTCAACTGATAAACCATTACACACGGAGTGTCTTCAATATACTGACCCAGAGGACAGATCTACAACCAAATAGTCAACTGATAAACATTACATACAGAGTGACTTCACTATACTGACCCAGAGGACAGATCTACAACCAAATAGTCAACTGATAAAACCATTACAGACAGTGACTTCAATCCATTACAGACAGAGTGACTTCAATATACTGACCCAAAGAACAGACCTGCAATCAAATGGTCAACTGATAGACCACTACAGACAGAGTGGCTTCAATATACTGACCCAGAGAACAGACCTGCAACCAAATGGTCAACTGATAGACCATTACAGACAGAGTGACTTCAATATACTGACCCAGAGAACAGACCTGCAACCAAATTGTCAACTGATAGACCATTACAGACAGAGTGACTTCAATATACTGACCCAGAGAACAGACCTGCAACAAAATGGTCAACTGATAGACCATTACAGACAGAGTGGCTTCAATATACTGACCCAGAGGACAGATCTACAACCAAATAGTCAACTGATAAACCACTACAGACAGAGTGGCTTTAATATACTGACCCAGAGGACAGATCTACAACCAAATAGTCAACTGATAAACCATTACAAACAGATTGACTTCAATATACTGACCCAGAGAACAGATCTACAATAAAATAGTCGACTGATAAACCATTACAGACAGTGACTTCAATATACTATCTCTGAGGACAGACCTGCAACCAAATGGTCAACTGATAAACCATTACTGACAGAGTGGCTTCAATATATTGACCCAGATGACAGACTTGCAACCAAATGGTCAACTGATAAACCATTACAGACAGAGTGCTTTAAATATACTGACCCAGAGGACAGACCTGCAACCAAATGGTCAACTGATAAACCATAACAGACAGAGTGACTTCAATATACTGACCCAGAGGACAGATCTACAACCAAATGGTCAACTGATAAACCATTAAAGACAGAGTGACTTAAATATACTGACCCAGAGGACAGATCTACAACTGAATGGTCAACTGATAAACCATTTCAGACAGAGTGGCTCCACTATACTGACCCAGAGGACAGATCTACAACCAAATAGTCAACTGATAAACCATTACAGACAGAGTGGCTCCAATATACTGACCCAGAGGACAGATCTGCAACCAAATGGTCTACTGATAAACCATTACAGACAGAGTGACTTCACTATACTGACCCAGAGGACAGATCTACAACTGAATGGTCAACTGATAAACCATTAAAGACAGAGTGCTTTAAATATACTGACCCAGAGGACAGATCTACAACTGAATGGTCAACTGATAAACCATTTCAGACAGAGTGGCTTCACTATACTGACCCAGAGGACAGATCTGCAACCAAATGGTCAACTGATAAACCATTCAATTTACCCCTTTAAACTATGTTTGCAAGGGTATTATAAATGCTAACATGTTTGACTGTAAAAAAGATTTTTTTTTCAGTTTTTTAATAGCTGCACAAACAATATATTATTTTTGCATCTACTTTCAGCTTTTTTCTTTTCTATTCTTTCTAGCTTTTCCTTAATCAATCTATAAGGGAGAAATGTTAACTCGGCACAGTTATTTTAACTTCATGTTACAATCGATTGGGATCTACATAGGTAAAATATTTCAAGTATTTAAAGACACATTAGACACACTTACTTTGTTTCACAATTTCTTAATTTCCACATTATTGCGCACTAGTCAGTCGGATCTACTTATTTAATTACAGTTATCGGTTACTCTTTCATAAATAGCAGCTTATTAATATACAATAATATACACTTTTGTAAATCTCAGGATAAACATAGCAAATTACCTTGTAATACATATAAATTGTGTTTCTTAATGTGAAAAAAAAGTGCTATAATTTATATTAAGCTACTTATTCAAGCGTGATTGTATTTAAGCCTTAAAGGTTTTTTATATCCTATTGATTCCGGTTCTTGGTAAAAATCAGTACAAGGGCCTGTTGAGAAAACTTTGAGAAGACTCCCATAAAAATGTGACCTGGGACCTGATCCTTATTGCTAGACCCACGTCACTTGGGGGAATCGATCAATTCATTTTAATTTGTTCAAGACATAAGTTATCTCCTCGGTTTTGCTATGCTATAAGGTATTCACAATGCATCTTCTGGAGAAAAATCATGTTTAACCTGAGACATTAAATACTTATTGTTGTCATAATGAAAAACACATTTTTGTTAGGATGATCATCATTTGTCAATGTTTCATATGGCAGGACACTCAATTGAATGTTAAAATCAATGTTATGTCAATGTTTGCTCATCCAGTATGTTACTAATTATCGTGCCAACAAATGTCACACTCTCACAAATTTAGAATTGCATTCCTATAATGCATTCGGTTTCTTGGCTCACTCATTTATGCACCTGCCCACAGTTGATTTATAAAGGTGACAAATAAAACTTTTAGTAAAAACTTTCGCCTTACAAAGTTAAGAAATATCATCTAGAATAGTCATCATAATTATACACAAAGGAAAAATAAACTAGAAATGGCGCGGTAGAGGCAGACGCGTATCCCCACGCCGCATGTTTGACCCAGGGGCGCCCCAGGGTTGGTAATGGGGCCATGCATAGTTGAGATTGACCGTATTGTCATAAGAGATGGTCAGTATCAATTTGAAGTGAATTGGTCTAGAAATAAAGAAGTTAAATGTAAAATCACCTAAAAAATGTGTAAAAATCTCTGACCAGGCCCCACCCCATCCCCCATAACTTTTGACCCAAGGATCAGATCAAAATTCTAAATAGTGCACTGTCGCACATATGCTCATAGCTACCATGTGTGTAAGTTTCAATGTTCTAGTGCTAATAGTGTAGGAGGAGAAAGTGGCCAGAAAAGACGAACAGACAGCAGAGATAACCCCATAATAGATTTCAAAATCTAAACGGGGACCCTAAGTTCAAGGTCAAGGTCATGGTGGTAAAAAATGTTATGCGCATGGAAAGGTCTTGTCCAATTACACAAGATTACAAAATATGAAAGCAATATCTGAAGGGACACAGCCGTTATGCGCTTTTTTTGAATTGCAGTGTCATATTTCGAAACCAGAACGTGGACCCCAAGTTAAAACATTTTATGGGCATGGAATGGTGTTGTCCAGATACAAATGCGTACCAAATATGCGTAGCAATATCTTAAGGGACACAGTGGGTATGAGCCTTTTTCGAATCGCGGTCGCAAATTTCGAAACCTGAACGCTGACCTCAAGTTCAAGGTCACAGGGGTCAAAAATTGTATGCACATTGAAAGGTGTTGTCCAGATACACATGCATACCAAATATGAAAGCAATATCTGAAGGGGCACAGAAGGTATAAGCCTTTTTTGAATCGCGGTCGCAGATGTCAAAACCTGAATGCTGACCTCAAGTTCAAGGTCAAGGTCACAGGGGTAAAAAATTGTATGCGCATGGAAAGGTGTTGTCCAGATACACATGCACACCAAATATGAAAGCAATATCTGAAGGGACACAGTAGTTATGAGCCTTTTTCAAATCGCGGTCACAGATTTCGAAACCTGAATGCTGACCTCAAGTTCAAGGTTAAGGTCACAGGGGTCAAAAATTGTATGCGCATGGAAAGGTGTTGTCTAGATACACATGCATACCAAATATGAAAGAACTATCTGAAGGGACACAGTAGTTATGAGCTTTTTTTGATTCGCGGTCACAGGAAAATCTCTAACCCGGCAACACCCCAGCCCCCATAACTTTTGACCCAGGGGTCAGATCAAAATTCCAAATAATTCAACGTCGCACATATGCTCATAGCTACCATGTGTGTAAGTTTCAAGGTTCTAGTATTAATAGTGAAGGAGGAGATAGTGACCAGGACGGACAGACAGCGGAGATAACCACATAATCCCCACCTTTTCTCCGAAATGCATGGGGATAATAAAAAAGAATATTAATGTAAATTAACAGTTCCTTTTACAAGCAACAAGGAGTCCCTGTAAAAATTGTGCAAACTTAAACCACAAATGGAGGCAGGAGTATGCATTCAGTTAAATAACTTGATATGCATGTCATAAACAGTAATTGCTAAGCAAAACATTCAGGTATAGATTCTTTAGCTGTGGTTACGAGTAAATGTCAACGCCTTTGCAACTGCAATGTCATTTAATGAACATCTATATAAACATTTATTTAATACCAGCAACACAATTTCAAAATATACAGTCAGTTCTGTACTCCAATTTTTAAATATAAATTTAATTATAATAGTTTAGAATTTTAAACATTATATTATACCATTTTAATCATATTAGAATCATGAACATATATACATAGAAAATTTATCCTTATGACATTTGTTGTAATGATTATTTTCCAGTTCGAGAACATTAATCATTTTTAAACTTCAGAACATTCTACAAACATACCTTGAATCAGCCCTTAAAAGGAGTTCTACATTTAGTAGTTAGTTTATTCCAGTAAGAAATCAATTAAAAAATCTATAAGCAGAGCTTTTTTATGTCTCTCACACATGTGCCAGTAACTTCAGCTTAGTCCATTTTTATTTCAAACTATAACTGTTATTTAACAAACCAGCATTATTAAGTACATGTATTAGCTCTCTCCAATATTATCCTAAGCCTTTCAATGGATATACGCTATCTCAACAATGTCATTCAAGGTTAGTTCTTGTATACCACACCACCGTCTCGAACAATTCATTAAAAAGCATTTTCATTCAAATGAAAATTTTGGGTAGTTATAAAGCAATAAGATTTCACTCATGGGTTCCGCTTCACAAGGCCCCAGGTTTAAATTATAAAATATAAATGGTTAAAAGGCTTCCAAGTAGTTAAAAGTGTCCAATTACATAATTATATGGTGATTTACATCCACAGATATTGGACAGAGTTTCCATTTCCTGAGGTAGTATTTGGTAGTTGTTTTGCCAAAATGACATAAAAATGAGCCGCGTTCTGAGAAAACCTGGCATAATGCATGTGCAAAAGGCGTCGTCCCAGATTACCCTGTGCAGTCCGTACAGGCTAATCAGGGATGACACTTTCCACTTTTATGGTATTTTTTGTTTAAAGGAAGTCTCTTCTACATAAAAATCCAGTTAAGGCGGAAAGTGTCGTCCCTGATAAGCCTGTGCAGACTGCAGTTTTTTCAGAATGCGACTCAAATAATCATGGGTTCTTCTCAAAATGATTTAATTCAGAATTTGAATGTTTGGTACTTAAATATTAGTTCAACAATGTCATTTGTTTGGTGAACTATTGTTGCCTCATTTTTGAATCCTAATAATTTGGAATAAAATTTTTAATATTTCAGTTAGAACATAATACATGAAGATTCTGAAAAAAGTAAAATATTTTAGTATCATAAATAAAAATAACAAGTAAATGATTAAGTTTGAATATATACTATGCAACACACAATGTCAATGTTTTGATTTAAAAAGTTTTATAATAAAAACAATTAATACCTGATTCACATTACAATGTGAAAGAAGATAAACATTTGATCTTCCTGTAATGTTCCTGTCATAATTCACAGTATCAGTTGTAGCTGTCTAAGTGATGCATCATGAAACTACTTCGGCTGATAACATTTCATTTACATTTAAATTGAGCCATCAAAACAGGTGGACCATAAAATAATTAGCATTTTACTTCTCAATGCTTGGCTTAATCATAATGTTCCCATCAGTTAAATGTATAAATATGTGGGTTGTAACTATTTAATCTAAAACAAGAATGTTAAAAGGCACATTAGCTACACAATCTAAACCCTCGAAATACATGTACTGGTAATTTTATTTTATTCAAATTAATCTTATCAATATTGTGGTCTATGATGATTTTAAAGTAAATCACTACAACAACAAAAATGAATTATGTATAATTGCTCTTTAAAGGGACTTGTTAATAGATTTTCGTTCTTTAGAAAAATCTCATTAATTAATGTTAACATTTTTCTTACCCAGGAGTGTTGTTTATTTTATTTATACATAATTTAAACATTCTTTTCTTGATGGTCATTTTTCTAAACTGTAAATAAGTCCCTTTCAATTAAATAAGCTAAATAATTATGTTATTGTTGTCAACAAAGCCATGTTGAAAGGTTGAGCATTAATTTGATTGTATGAGCACGGATGGCCGAGTGGTCTAAGCAATAGACTTTTACTCCAGGGGTCAGTGGTTTGAGGCTTTGAGGCTTACTTTATATCTATCTTTAATTTTATTCTTGTTTTTTTTTACTGGAGCTCTTTAGATCCAATGTTAACATTTATCAATATAAAGCATTTAATGACATACTTCAATACAAAAATTGCCAAAATCTGTGAAAAGGCCTCTTTAAAGGTATCTTTTCACGATTTGGTAAATTGACAAAATTGAAAAAAGTTGTTTCAGATTCGCAAATTTTCGTTTTAGTTATGATATTTGTGAGGAAACAGTATTACTGAACATTTACCATAGTCCAATATAGCCATTATATGTATCTTTTGACGATTTGAAAACTTAAAAATTATAAAGCGTTGCAACGCGAAACGATTGAATAATTTGGAGAGTTCTGTTTTTGTCGTTTGAATTTACGAAACTACGAAGATTGCTTATATAAGGTATAAAATACTTAAACTGTGTATACCCGGCGGAATAGCCGAGAAGGCTAATGCGTTTTTACTTTAGACTGACTCCAGGACTCCGGGGGTCACTGGATCGAGCCCTGGTACCGGCTACTTTTTTCTCATTTTATTCTTGATTTTTTACTGGAGCTTTTAAGATCCAATGTTTACATTTATCAAAATAAAGCATTTAATGACAATCTTCAAAATATGCCAAAATCTGTGAAAAGGCCCCTTTAAAGTTGGCAATACCTTGTGTATATTCAGTGTAAAAAAGGTTATGTTTTATGTTTCTTTTATGTTTAAAGAAATTAAATAGTTTGACAGAAATTACAAATAATTTTACATATTTGTCATTTACAGTTAGAGTCATTCATCAATATATTTTAAGGAAAATATGTTTTGCTCTTTGGATTAATTTAAAACTTATTATCCATTAAACATAGTTTTTAAAAAGTCATATATTGTGATTCCAAATGAATATTGTCATCTTAACATTGCTTTTTTGACAACATTTAAACTTGTTTGCTTAAACACTTTTTTAAACAACAGATATAAAGCATTGCTGTTTTGAATCCCAACAGAAAAGAAGGAACAAATAACTCTTAAGGCATTATTACAGTTTTAGTAAAGACACAATTCTCTCCCTTTGAAATGAACATCAATAAATCCTAAATTAACATTTTTTAATAAGGATTCAATATAATTGCACATTATAAGTGCAAATTGTCCCTCCTGTAATTGAAGATATTTTACTGGTATATATGTAAATGCTTAGCCTATCAATAGGCTGCACTGAAAAGAATTCTTTTGAAAAACTTGTTCTTTATATTAATGCTTAAAATGTTGCTTCTTTTTAGTGTCAGAAAATTCAAAGATAAAAACTAAATTGGATATCATGATATGTATATAAGAAATGTAAGCATACTGCTAAATTTTCCCATCATATACCACTTTCATCTTTGCAAAACATGCTTAACTGAACAAAATGTCATTGTCATTCAAGACAACTAATTATCTTGTCTGAAAAGGTGTCTTTGTACCAAATGTTTGCAATGAAAGGCGATATTTTTAACACACACAACTCAAGGAAGAGATGAATCATATGCAACACTTTCATACATTCTTTAGCAGAAACAAAAGATCACGTCACGATGAAAACATTTGCCTGCATAATATAATTATTTGCCAAAACCAACATTTACACAACAATTGAACATTTTTTAATGTATTTACATAATGAGTTTAGATATATTCTCCTTTTATTCAGTGTTATTCTTTTTCAGGATTCTGGCAAAATACAACAGAATCAAAAGTGGCATACTTAAAAAACAACAACTTCATGATGTGTTGTGCAATCATTCTATTGAATATATCAATCAATTTATTTATAAGTTTAGATTTATACAGCTTTAGTTTATTTAGTATAACATGCACAATACAGATTTTCAGATTTCAACCTTCCTTACAAATCAAAATTTAATAATGAATTCTAATTTTCATATCTGATTTTAGATACAACCCATGGTATCAATTATTCTGCAATTTTACCATTAAATTGTCAGTTATAATTGCATCTAGTTTAAAGGCAATAGTATAACTATCATAATTAATTTCTGATTCTAAATAATAACAAGAGCTTTGTCGCAGACGTGACAAATACCCCCACATGCCGCATTGACACAGAATATTTTGCATGTCGTCTTCACAAAAAACAGCGGACACCATGCTCAAATCAATGCTTAAGATCATCTAGATACAACTTCTGACCAAGTTTGGTGAAGATCGGATGAAAACTACTTGAATTAGAGAGCGGACAACATGCTGAATGTTTAAAACGCACTAAGTGACCCAGTGACCTAGTTTTTGACCCGGAAAGGCCCATGTTCGAACTTGGCCTAGACATCATGTAGATATAACTTCTGACCAAGTTTGGTGAAGATCGGATGAAAACTACTTGAATTAGAGAGCGGACACTTAATACGGACCGACAGACAGACCGACAAACCGACCGACCGACAGATAAGTTCACTCCTATATAGCCCCCTAAACTTCGTTTGTGGGGGTATAATAAAGAAACAAACAAATGCAAGTTGAACATTTATTAAATGTCAGTTAAGAAATTGGCAGAAGATGATTTACAAGATGACCTATTTTACATCAAACATGATACAATTTTAGACATAGGTTCATAACTAGGCAAACTCCCTTGTGTCAACATTTACACTTCAACACCGTTATTTCGAACACCGATAATCTGAAGTCGCCGTTATTTCGAAGTATTTTTTGGGTCCCGATATTGGTTCTTCTTTGTTTAATGTAAAATTTCATTGTTAATCCGAACTTCGTTAAACCGAAGAAATCGTTAATTCGAAGTGATTCAGTCGGTCCCAACACTATAATTCGCACCTTATTAACAATCTTTAATCCGAAGTCAAAACTGCAAAATACTGAGCGTAATTTCACACCTTTGTCGTGGCTCGTCAAAAGCCGATAATTACACCTTTGTCGTCTGCGTGAACGCCGGTGTTCAGAGAGACATCGCATATAAGTTAAAAAAATGGTAATTAATTTACGAAAATGTATTAATATGTATGTATGTCTGATAATTTGTGCTATTCATTATATTTTATATGTTCTGTAATAAGACAAAAACAAAAACAAGAAAAATAATTGTTTTATTCCTCCGTTTATTACAAGTGGAAATCTATTGCTATCTGACTAGTTTACGCTTTTCAGTAAGCGTGTAACCGAACCATGTGAATTCCACAACGATTCATTTTTTACAGAATCAAAGAAGTCTTCTGTCAAATGTTTATTTCCAATTATCGTTAATCCGAAGTTTTTTTAACGGTCCCGACGACTTCAAAATAATGGTGTTGAAGTGTATATAAAACAAATGCGTATAAAGATCCGGCACACTTGCACATGTATTTATGGTATAAGTGTGACGCTATAGGTCAGCATGTGGAATATATTATATAAATATCATAAGCAGTTGGAGCGTCTTAGCGAAGCCCAAGGTGGCAGTATTGTGACATCAGTACTATAGAGGTCCAGTATAATATTAAACAAGAATAGAGTTCATAAAAGAAGTACCGTGTAAAACAAAACAAGTCAATCTCACCAGGTCTCGAACCAGTGTCCGTTTGTATGAAAGGCTATTGCCCTAACTACTTGGCGATCCAGACTGTTTTGTTACAATATACATTTAATACTTTATTTAAGCAATCCATGAGTTGAAACATAGTAAATAATACAGAAACAATCTGAGTTGTGTATGTTATGTTGCAATTTCCATGGTATACTTTATTTTGAACGCGATTCATGTTACCACAAATTTAACGAAAATGACAGAGACAATCTGAATTATTAAAAAAAAATAATTGTATGTAACAATTTATACTTTTATTGATTTCACATGATGAACTCTCATAAACCTTAATCTATTTTCAGTACGAGTCTACTTCCTATGTGTAATTTCCCTCCCTGATTTACAGTATTTTTTGGGGGGAAACCTGTCATTTTGCCAATCTGTCCACACATTCCTTGAAGGTGTGCTGTTCAGCTTAAGTATTGACAATGGATGGAAAATATATGTCGAACATAAAACTAACAATATATGATGTGCATATGCTTATCATTATATGGTGCAACTCATGTAGCCACACATAAACTACACTAGCTAAGCATTGGAGAAATACTTGTCATTGCTCTATACAAACAACACTTGTAGTTTTAATATGGCAAATAGTGCAAAGTCGGGTAATTTCGAGAGTCGTCTATTTCCGACACAATTTTCATAAATCATTTGCAGTAACTGCACTTTTAGATGATGTAACGATTTCGTCACTTAATATATGACGTATGTTAATATATGTCGTCACAGTATCATCTTGGTCAATCAAGCTTTTCGATGTTTACCGAAAAGGTGAGTCACAAAATATCATGTATATTAAAGTTTCTTGATAAATCTCTTCGTTATGCAATTGGCTAACAAGGGTGAAAATCGGAAGCAGTGATTTCCCTTCGATATTTGTTTAAAATAATTGTATTTAAGCATTGTATTGAGATAATTTGCGTTAAAAATTCACATTAGCATATACGTCATTGTTTTTGCGCTTTTTTAAACCACGATGTATGGGTGTCGAATTTACCCTACAAAATACCGTTGCGGCGGGTAATTTCGACACTTTATAAACTAACGCAGTAAAAAATATGAACGTTTAATTTTTAAAAATAGCATTGCTTTATTTACAAAATCTAGAATTTGATTAAGCTTTTTTGAACTTTTTTTCCAGATCAATGTCTCGACAACTTTCAGCCAATTCAAAATATTGGCAATATTCGCCATCAAAATTGGAAGCAGCAATTAAACTTGTAGAAAATGGGATGTCGAAGAAAAAAGCTGCTGATACGTTTGGAATACCGCGTACAACTCTGATAGATGAACTGTCTGGAAAATCATCTCTATGTTCCTCTCCAGGGCGAGCAACCGTTCTTACACAGGCTGAACAGCAGGTTCTCGTTGATTACTGTAAGAAGTGCGCGAGAATAGGGTATCCTCTCAAGCGACAGGAATTACTTGTAGAGGTGAAGAGTCTTAGATCACGACGGCAGAGCTAATCCTTTCAAAAATAATCTTCCTGCTAAGGATTGGTTCATTGGTTTCCGTAAACGGCATCCGGACATTTCGTAGCGTACCCCTGCATCTCTCGGACATCAACGCGCAATCATTAACCAAGGCATGAATAGCAAGTGGTTTGAGAACCTACGTGCATTTCTAATAGCAGAAGTGGATGATTGGAAAAACCTCCTTGGTGATCCAAGGAGATTTTTCAACGAGATTTTTCAACGCTGATGAAAGTGGATTTCTGCTGTGCATCAATACTGGCCATGTACTTGCTGAAAAGGGAGCTCGACACGTATACCAGGTTACAACAAGCAACAAGCAACAAATCACAGTGATGGCATCTTTTAATGCTTGTGGTGACTATGTACCGCTGTTGAGCGACTATGTACCGCCGTTGATTGTTTACCCAGGTGAGCACTACAGGGATACCGGAATTGACAAGCTCCCATCTGCGATTTATGGCCTGTCTGAAAACGGTTGGATGGACAGCCCGCAGTTTGTGGCATTTTTAACTCATTTGCATGAGTAAATACATCAGAAGCACATTTCCAGACCAGTCATACTTTTTGTAGATGGACGCATATGAGCCTTGCTACAGCGCAGTTTTGCTATAAGAACCAGATAATTCTCTTACTGTCTCCTTGAAAACGCCACCCACTAGCTGCAACCTTGTGATGTTGGTTTCTTCGGGCCACTGAAATCATCTTGGAAACGTCAAGTGAAGTACTGGCTAACAGAACATCTAGGCCAAAGTTTCACTAAAAGGCATTTTCCAGGTGTTGTCCCAAAATGTTGGGAAGATGTCACAAAGATTGAGACACGATCCATGGGTTCAAACGTTGTGGACTATTCCCATTATGTCCCGAAAATGTTGACCAATCGAAACTGCATCCATCTGAGGTACATGCTCCCGCCACTGCCCCTACCATTAGCGACGCCGTTGCCACAAGTAAATCAGGGATCACGGAACGCGGCGATTGCGACCCAAACGCAGCTATAACCTCCCCAATCATTACGTCAGAGAAAACTAACAGCAGCTATACAGACGGTTTGGGGATGTCCTGCACCACAAAGCTAATCAACCAACCTTAGCGATCTGTACAGCCGAATAGTAAGACCGTCTCACCGTCAACCAGCAAATTGCATCCTTCGACAGGAAATGAAATTATGCACACAATCCCGTCCCGGAAGACGGTGACCGGAACGAGTGGGTGACCTGCACCACACCAAGTGTTCAAGAAATTGGCATATTACTTGCACGGGGTACGCTATTCTTTTCGAAATTCCGTTTGAGCAAATTCCAAATTACCCTTTCATATGTGAAAGTTGCATGTAACTCAAACGGTTGCGATGTTATAACCAAATACTAACGTAAATGCACACTTATGCATTCCTGCATTTGACTAAATGATTATTGTGCATGTTCGGTTTGTTGGTTAAAAAAAACTTATTATTTTCATTTGCAGTTAAAATAACTAAAACATGTTAGTAAAAAAGAAATGTATTGTCACTTAAATAGTTTGTGTTAGTTATTAAGATCGAGATCTGTTTTTCATGTTACAAATATATGTACAAGATTACTATTGTTTGAATAAATCAAGGATGAGATGTCAATGATGTATATCATTAGATTAGAACATGTATCTATTAATCAAAACATAAATGAAATAAGGTCCATGAAAATAAACATCATCACATGCCACAATATCATGCGCATTCTGCTTGCGCCTTCAACACATAATTAACGGGAGCAACGCAATGCAAAAAAAAGGTTGTGCTATTATAAATTGACTAAATTATACAGTCACATTAAGAAAAACAATTTTTTATTGCAGTCTAAACTTATTTTCTATATGAAGAAAGTGTCGAAATTAGCCGCCTAATGTCGAAATTACACTGCTTTATACATAGTGAAATGTGATCTGAAAACCTAATGTATGGTATTGTTTTATTGCACAAATCATCACGGAATACTTCTTTTAATATTGTTGATATGTTTAACAATTAACGATGCCGTTAATTTCGACAAACAGTTTAGTTATGCGCTTTAGGAACTTAAAGTGTCGAAATTACCCGACGTTGCTCTATATATTTCCACTACCAAAAAATACGTATTCTGCACTTATGAAAAAGCATAAGAAGTTTACAAAAAAAGTGGGATGGTCAAATTCCAATAAAAAAAAGAAGCTTCCCTTGAGTACACAATCTATCCAACAGATCAAAACTAATACACTTGCACCTCCACTCATATCAAATACCAGTTTCCTGAAATTAAGCCTAGTGGAGCCCTTGTAAGAACCATAAGACACAGTAATATAATGCTAAATATCTAATATATATCTGGGCATACCATGTGCTAAATATCCTGTGAGGTATTAGTTGGGGTTATAACTATACAAAACTATTTATAGTGATTTAATCATGGTCTTAACTTTATATTGTCCATTGAAAATGCAATGCAACAATTATTTTCATTTGCTAATACAATGTAACTGGGTTTTAGACAAATATTCACCACTTCTGTCAAAATATATTGATTGTTAGAAGGTATTGCAGACTAAAGCTTTGCAGCTATATAATAATAGCATAACTGACCTGATAATAGTCTCTTGTTGACCCATAACTCGGCACAATGCTTATGCCAAGGTTTTCATCCGGATCTTTTTCAATAAGCACTTGGTAAACTGCAAAACCTCCAAAGCCATCATCTTCACTGTCAGATAAGTCCGGCTTTTTTGTAATATGCACTTGTTTTGATCTATCGGATTTATTCATGTTGGGCCCTCTATGTCCCATGTGCTGATTATCAGGCATTGGGGCCGGGGATATGGAAACTGCTGGTAGGTCTTTTTGTCCTCGTCTTATTCCCAACATCACTCGCAATGGCATGTCTTTGAATACTTGAATGCACTCATCATTTGTCAATTTTCTTAAATCCATCCCATTAACTGTGATAATCTGATCGCCAATACAGATACCTTTGCTACTTCCCGTCGCTCTGTATGCAGCTCCCCCTAGTGTCACACTTTTCACAGCCACACAGGACACCTTGCCATTTTTCCCATCCTCAATACCTAATATCATACCGAGGTTTTCACCTGGCAGTCGATGCAATACCACATTCTCAATCGCATCAAGAGAACTGATATGCCCACTTACTCCCAGTTTTTGGTAACGTCCATACACTGGGCTATTTGACCCAACGGTGTCGTCTGCTTCCTCTGACCTTTGGTCGTCATCATCATCTTCAGATATCTCCCCTGTCCCTGGTTCGTGCTCGTGTATAGGATACAACGACCCTGCCCCATTGTACGTACTATCGCCAAGGGATGCTCTTCTCTGCATAGAATAGCCTGCATACCCAGAAACAACATGGCGGTGATTTTGGTACTCCACCGAGTTGTCAGTCAGAGGATCCCCATAGTAAATGCCATATTCATCAGAATCCTCGCTGTTCTCAGACGTCAGACCAGCATACGCCGAATCCCAGTCTGATACATCTGATTCTGTACCGCCAGCATCACTCTCCATGTTGCTGGCTCCCTGCAGACTACTGGCTCCCTGCAGACTACTGGCCCCCTGCAGACTACTGCCAATCAGGTACTTGCCCAAGTCTAGTCCAAGAAGCTGGTACTTGTTTCCCAGGTTTGAGTTCCTCTGGAAAACAGAGTTTAAATCGTTAAATTATAAGAACTGCTTCAGGTTTCCTCTGCAACATGTATCTATATCATCTGGTATTTTCCAAACACATGAATTCAGTGTTTTAGTAATTATTTGTACTGTCACTGCACAATAAAAAACATTGTCATTGGATAATCACTACTGGTAAATTGTCACAGGTGTGTAATAGAGAAGCATGCTTGAAAATCACAGCGTATCCTTTACATTTCATTGTATTGCTTTAAATTTATAATGGTGACTTCAGTATTACAGTAATATTACACCAATATTACACAGACACAATATGGAATTTATTAGGGGGTATTCAACTCTTCTCTTGTTCAATGTATTTACCAGGTTTCATAGATTTTAAACTTATTTACCACAGATTGTAAGTTTTAAAGACAGTCTCTTTGAAATCAGAACACGCACTATAAAGATGTTCTATTCAAGTACTCCAATATATTTCTTTCTTTTTTTTTGTTGAAACAAAACTTTCGTAATGACACTTGCAATTCACAGAAAAAAAACTTGCGTAAGTAAAGACATTAACAAACAAATTGGTAAAAAAACACAAAAAAAATTATGCTCTTTCATGAAAACAAAGTAAAGTCATGTTGAAAATCAAATCTTATAATTTTCATGAGTTTTCAAATAACTTAATAAATTGGTTCAGTTCAAAAGTGAACTTCCGAATCTGTCTAAAGTGCATGCATTAATTAACTTATGTGATCTGTCAAATCAAATATCTATCTTGATTACCCACCAAAAAAGACATGTGTCATGCAAAACTGTGTCTTATGCCATCTGCAGCCAGCGTAGCCCCACCCAGCCTGTGAATTGCTACACTGTCTTCTTATAGATCACAAAGCCTTGAGGAATATATAACTGACAGGAAGGCTCCTGACCAGACAAAGCTAATGCTGCATATGTTCTAAGACCCATTTTCACATGATGCGGGTCAATAAGCTAAGCTACGCCTAAAGCTGTCATACTAGAAACTGTCAATACATTATTCTTATTCAAAACTACTTATGCATGTACATTATCTATTGAGACTTAATGATTTGTTATTATAATTATCATGAAAATCTGACTACCTCTGCATCAGCCTGTATGAAAAATCCATCAGAAAACAATACCAACACGGCGAACACTTCAAAAATTTTAATAACAAAATTTCAACAAGTACATCAATATTGACCAACCTTTTGAATACTCTTTTCCAATGCTTCATCAAGTCAAATACATGTAGGTCATTATACAGTTTCTGAAGTGCTCTAAGTGATCTAAATAATTACAGAGTATCAACACAACAGATTTTTATGTATATATACCTTTGTTTGGAAGACAATCCACCTATTAATAATTCAGGCAAGCTTTTCTGAACAGAAGTCGGGATACTAAGGCGGATTGCGGGTTCTGAATACCTTATACAGCCAATCAATCTGTCTTTTCCCAATAATTGTTAACAAGATAAACATTCATGCCCTGATTGAGTTTGTCCAAATCAAAAACAAGATGACAAAATAAATGATGAAATCGCAATTAATGACTTTACGAATTGATTCGTTCCATCTTCATATAATACTGTCTGGTATTTAAAGCCTACTTGAATTTCTTACAATAGTCTATAGTACATTAATTGTTAATAGGGCAAGTACAACGTTTTCCATTGTTCATTCTCACAATTTTCAAATGCTTTGATTTTGCTATTTTTTATATTTTAATGTCTAATAATATATAATAAGTGTCAAGAAAGTCAGATATAAAACAATTATATGCATTGAAGACAGTATGCAAACATCAAGGAAAATAAGTTACAAAACTTGGCTGTTACTATTTCATTTGCTTTATTAAAACTATGATCAGTTATTAACAACTATTGGATTTTTTTTCTTAATAATTATTAGCAATAATTAATTGGAAAATGTCTTCTACATTCATATTTAAGAGACATAAAAGAGTGTTTTAATGCAACATTTTCACACATTTCTGTTCTTCAACAGACAAATATAGTGCAAGCAATTAGCATCCATAAATAATTAATAAAAACTCGTGCATTTTTCGACACCTTAATTTCTCATTGTTAATTTCATTGAATGTGACATAAAAAAATCAAATGTGACACTTATGTCATTATGACACTAATTTGCATTTAAAATTCACAGTTTGCATACATACATAAATATTGCATACTATTACATCTGTCACCAATTGATGCACAGCAAGTGCAGATATCATTCCCGAGTGATTTAAAATTGTTTAAGCACTTGTACTGCATTTGATGTGGGAATTAAAGACTTTCCATAATCGTAAATTAATGTGTTTTTTTTGCTGTATAACTTTTTACTGAGAGTTATCAAAAGGTAACAAGAGCTGCCCAAACACAGCACGCTCAACTATTCCTAGGCTTAATGATTTACATTTTCTGCCAGTCACCTGACATAACTAGGACTGCACTTGCACCTGAAATACCACTGCGTGATGCTACTTTTTAAAGAATTCACTTTTAAAAGGGGAGTTTTATATGCAACAATGCAAGCTTCCTAAATATTAAGTACATGTATCCCATATTATAGTAAAGATATGCCTTAAATCATATTTCAGAAATAAAGTTCACAAATGTTAAATCATAAAAGCAGGAGTTATGGTTTAATGTATTAAGGCTGCCATTTCATCTCATTGAGATCTCATAGTAATAGACAGCGACATTCATGCCGTCGCCTCCTGTCAATGACTGAGTGCACATAGAATTACATTACTAAGAGAGTGCCACATCCTCCCGATGCTTATCCATATGATAAAGTGACATTACTCAATCTATCAGCGGCCAACTCTCTCAATGATGAGACAACCAGACGTATAATATACTTTCATTCATATGAGTATAAAGTCAAAGTAATCGTGTTTCAACAAACAGACGTTTAATGAAATTCAATTTACATTGTATTCAGATGTAAATAATATTTGTGTACATAGTATATGACTTAACATTTATATGTCTGAATGTATATTAAAACTAGAAATGGCGCTGCAGAGACCGACGCGTATCCCCACGCCGCATGTTTGACTCAGGGACCCCCAGGGTTTGAAATGGGGCCATGCATAGTTGAGATTGACCGTATTGTCATAAGAGATGTTCAGTATAAATTTGAAGTAATTAGGTGTAGAAATGAAGAAGTAAATGTAAAATAACCTAAAAAATGAGTGAAAATCTATACCCTAATTTCTCCTCCTCATCCTGCTCTTCTAACAAATCTAATAATGAAATAACTTCAATTATGTACATGTCATCCTAAATGGAATGACTTATGAGATGGCTGAACATGCTCTCTTATGGAACGCCATTACTGACTTCATATGACTGTTTTCGTTGTTTGCAGTACATTAATCAATATTTTCAGTGGAATATACATTATGCTTTGTGCAATTTTCTTTACGTTCGGTACAGTCGTCATTGAATGCAGTAGTTAAAGCATTACGCGAAGTAGTCACAACATTATGTTCTGTCCAAACTTCTTGACGTTCTGTACATTCAACATTATGTGTAGTAGTTTTATCATTATGCGCTGTGCAAACGTCTTTACGTTCGGTACATTGGTCATTACGTGCAGCAGTTACATCATTATGTGCAGTAGTAACAACATTACGTGCTGTGCAAACTTCTTTCCGTTCGGTACATTCGTCATGACTCATTATGTGTAGAAGTTTTAACATTATGCGCTGTGCAAACGTCTTTACGTTCGGTACATTCGTCATTACGTGCAGCAGTTACATCATTAAGTGCAGTAGTAACAACATTACGTGCTGTGCAAACTTCTTTCCGTTCGGTACATTCGTGACGAATGTACCGAACGTAAAGACGTTTGCACAGCGCATAATGATAAAACTACTACACATAATGACGAATGTACCGAACGGAAAGAAGTTTGCACAGCACGTTATGTTGTTACTACTGCACATAATGATGTAACTGCTGCACATAATGACGAATGTACCGAACGTAAAGACGTTTGCACAGCGCATAATGATAAAACTACTGCACATAATGTTGAATGAACCGAACGTAAAGAAGTTTGCACAGCGCGAAATGTTGTTACTACTGCACATAATGATGTAACTGCTGCGAATAATGATAAAACTACTACACATAATGAGTCATGACGAATGTACAGAACGGAAAGAAGTTTGCACAGCACGTAATGTTGTTACTACTGCACATAATGATGTAACTGCTGCACGTAATGACGAATGTACCGAACGTAAAGACGTTTGCACAGCGCATAATGAAATAACTACGACACATAATGACGAATGTACCGAACGGAAAGAAGTTTGCACAGCACGTTATGTTGTTACTACTGCATATAATGATATAACTGCTGCACGTAATGACGAATGTACCGAACGTAAAGGCGTTTGCACAGCGAATAATGATAAAACTACTACACATAATGAGTCATGACGAATGTACCGAACGGAAAGAAGTTTGCACAGCACGTAATGTTGTTACTACTGCACATAATGGTGTAACTGCTGCACGTAATGACCAATGTACCGAACGTAAAGACGTTTGCACAGCGCATAATGATAAAACTACTACACATAATGTTGAATGTACAGAACGTCAAAAAGTTTGGACAGAACATAATGTTGTTACTACGTCGCGTAATGCTTTAACTACTGCATACAATGACGACTGTACCGAACGTAAAGAAAATTGCACAAAGCATAATGAATATTCCACTGAAAATAATGATTAATGTACTGCAAACAACGACAACAGTCATATGCAGTCAGTAATGGCGTTCCATACTCTCTTATAGCCAATCTTCTTGCTTCTGTTTTGGAAAAGTTATGTTTTGAGGTTAAATGGTTGACTAAATAGTAGCGTCTCAGAAATTTTCTATCGCAATCTTGTACACAACAATGAATATGTTGAATTTCATGTCTGTCTTTGATGTGCCTGTTCAAAGTCCATCTTGCTTTAAATTGTTTCTCACATTTTTCCCACTTGAACATTTTGACAGATTTTCAGTAATGAGTCTAAAATTGTAATTGAAAAAAGTGAAAGTTTCAGCCCTGTTATAGATTCTTGAGGCTCTATTCCATGAGTTTCTCATGCTTTTTATGCTTGACTGCATTCTATCTCTTCTGTCTTATACAAGTGTCCCTTTGCGCCAATATTTTATAATCCCTTGTATAAACATTAGACGGATGAGCTAAACCATTTCACAGATGAGTTAACACAAACAATTGAATACTAAAAACATCTCTGCCTCACTACTGTGTAACTCTATGCACCGCTTTGATTTTTTTTTTAATTATACCATTTCGCAGGTTATTTACCTACCTCCCTTTAAAGCTTATTACTTCCCTTGGATTTGTTTTTTTGACATTTGACCTTGAAGGATGACCTTGACCTTAACCTTTAGCCACTCAAAATGTGCAGCTCCATGAGATACACATGCATGCCAAATATCAAGTTGCTATCTTCAATATTGCAAAAGTTATGGCCAATGCACCATACCAGGGGCATAAAAATAAGTGAAAATCTCTGACCTGGCCCCACCCAAACCCCCATAACTTTTGACCCAGGGGTCAGATCAAAATTCCAAATAGTGCATGGTTGCACATATGCTTATAGCTACCATGTATGTAAGTTTCAAGGTTCTAGTGCTTATAGTGTAGGAGGAGATAGTGGCAAGGATGGACAGACAGACGGACGAACAGACGGACGGACAGACGGATGGCGGAGATAACCACAATATCCCCACGCTTTTCAAAAAGCGTGGGGATAATTATTCTGTATGTATGTTAAATCACTGAAAAGTAGAATTAAAGAGTATATATATGCAAACTATGAACTCACTCATCGTAGAACAAAACAGAGTGTAATTCTGGTAAATTTAAAGTTATAGTTATGGACCTTAGCCATTGAGATCAAATAATTGCCATAAAGAAATGTATGTTTAAAGATTCAATTGAATACCTTAAGAAAAAACTGGTATGGGGTTGCAACCAAAGCCTATTTTTGACCCAGAAGCTGACACATAGTTGAAAACTATAGCTCAGCTAATAAATTAATAGTTGGGCAAACAAATATGTTTTGATTCTGCATTCTTTAATATCATATCCCAGTCATTGTGATATTTCTTTGATGCCTTCTTGAATGAAATTGCACAATTTTGCACAAGTTACATGGCAGAAAAGTAATTATCCCCACGCTTTTTGAAAAGCGTGGGGATATTGTGGTTATCTCCGCCGTCTGTTCGGTTGTCCGTCTGTCCGTCCATCCGTCCTGGCCACTATCTCCTCCTACACTATTAGCACTAGAACCTTGAAACGAGGTTCAGTATCAATTTGAAGTAAATCGGTGTAGAAATGAAGAAGTTAATGTAAAATAACCTAAAAAAATGAGTGAAAATCTCTGACCCCACCCCACCCCAACCCCCATAACTTTTGACCCAGAGGTCAGATCAAAATTACAAATAGTGCAGGGTCGCACATATGCTCATAGCTAACATGTGTGTAAGTTTCAAGGTTCTAGTGCTTATAGTGTAGGAGGAGATAGTGGCCAGGACGGACGGACAGACGACGGATTTAACCACAATATCCCCACACTTTTCAAAACGCGTGGGGATAATTACTACTACTGAATACCACAGCATATTGATACATAGACCAATAATGAATAGCTTAGACTTAAGAAGCAGTATATGAATAAACTTAGAAATCTGTAAATTGCTTTAAAATGTTGTACTGTTCGCAACTTTAAAACTATTGATAGCCATAGCAAATACTTACCTCTGTGGGTTCATGCCTACCCGCACTATGTTCTAAGCTTTTACTCTAAGTACTACACTATGTTTTGACATGAAACATAGCTTGGTGTGCAGAAAGTTTATCATGATCAAGAAAGTACCTGAAAACTCCAGCAGCTTATTGGATGCAATCTCCATTAGTGATGTAACCTTGCTACTTTGGTGTGACCAACTCCAGTGCATGACACAGCAACACCTGAAGACAGTCACAAACACACCAGAGTGCAAAAAAAACAAACCATCTACCATTTATTGTGCAAAATAATAACAAGAAAGTTGATGTTGTTTGCAAAATCCTCTATTATGTGTTTTTGGTCGGAAAATAAATGCATTTGCATAAAGTGTAAGTCTGGATCAGCTTTAGCAGGTGCCAGATATTGATGCCCAGGATCAGTCTGTGCAGTCCACAGATAGTGATATACTGGATAAGATAAACCTGTGAAGTCCAAAGGTAGAGATGTTCTGGATCAGCCTTTGCATTCCACCAATAGTGATGTTCTGGATCAGCCTGTGCAGGTTCCCTTTAGTTTAATCCTGGATTAGCCTGTGCTGTTCACAGATAGTGAGGTCCTGGATAAGTCTGTGCAGTCCACAGATAGTGATCTTCTGGATCAGCCTGTGCAGTCCACATATAGTGATCTTCTGGATCAGCCTGTGAAGTCCACAGATAGTGATCTTCTGGATCAGCCTGTGAAGTCTCCAGATATTGATGTCCTGGATCAGCCATGCAGTCCTCAGACAGTAATGTCCTCGATCAGTCTATGCAGTCCTCAGATAGTAATGTCTTGGTTCAGACTCTTCAATGTCCAGTTAGACTTGTCCTGGATCAGCCATGCAGTCCTCAGACAGTAATGTCCTGGTTCAGCTTCTTCAATTCCCAGTTAGACTTGTCCTGAATCAGCCATGCATTCCTCAAATAGTAATGTCCTGGTTGTGCTTCTTCAATTCCCAGTTAGACTTGTTCTGGATCAGCCATGCAGGCCTCAGACAGTAATGTCCTGGTTCAGCTTTTTCAATTCCCAGTTAGACTTGTCCTGGATCAGCCATGCAGTCTTCAGACAGTAATGTCCTGGTTCAGCTTCTTCAATTCCCAGTTAGACTTTTTCTGAATTAGCCATGCAGTCCTCAGACAGTAATGCCCTGGTTCAGCCTCTTCAATGCCCAGTTAGACTTGTCCTGGATCAGACTGTGCAGTCCTTAGATAGTGATGTCCTGGTTCAGCTTCTTCAATTCCCACCAGACTTGTCCTGGATCAGCCATGCAGTCCTCAGATAGTAATGTCCTGGTTCAGCTTCTTCAATTCCCACTAAGACTTGTCCTGGATCAGCAATGCAGTCCTCAGATAGTGATGTCTTGGTTCAGCTTCTTCAATTCCCACTTAGACTTGTCCTGGATATGCCATGCAGTCCTCAGATAGTGATGTCCTGGTTCAGCTTCTTCAATTCCCACTTAGACTTGTCCTGGATCAGCCATGCAGTCCTCAGATAGTAATGTCCTGGTTCAGCTTCTTCAATTCCCAGTTAGACTTGTCCAGGTGGATCAGACTGTGCAGTCCCCTGAAGTGATGTCCTGGATTAGCCATTGCAGTCCTTTACAGTAATATCCTGAATCAGCCTGTGCAGTACTCAGATAGTGATGCCCTGCATCAGCCTGTGCTGTCCATAGATAGTAATCATCCTGATCAGCCTGTGCAGTTCCCAAACAGAGATTTTCTTGATATGTCTATGGTATACCCAGATACTTATACCCTGTATCAGCCCATGAAGTCCCCAGATATTGATTTGCATGATCAGTCTGTGCTGTTCCCAGATAGTGATGTATTGCTCAGCCTGTGCAGTCCACATATAGAGATTCCATGGATCAGTCTGTGCAGTCTCAATATAGCTTTTACCTAGTTTTCTCAGATAGACCTGTTTGACGGTTTGTATTGTTAAAAAAAACATTCAATGAGGACAACATAAAAAAACTATTTTTAATTTCTTATATATGGCATTCTAATGATGTGATAAAACTTAATATGTAGCTATTTATTTCAAAGAGGATGAACATTCCCACGTACAATTTACTTGACATATATATAGAATCAAACATTTATCAGCTTGTAATGGGAAACTTTGCAAAACATCTTACATAAATCATGTCATGGTCCATAAGTGCTTTAAATTGGATATATATAATAGTGTCGCCTTTTCATTACAGTTGTTTGCAACCATAGAAACTTTAGTAAAAATTTTCGCGTAATTCAAAACTTCATTATTCTCTTTTATTATTCAAGTGATATATACTGGTAATACTGAAGGAGACGTATAACAAAGGAAGGTCTCAGGTCTAAAGATCTTCATAGGTACATATTATGTTTTACAATTTTTTTCTTTACATTTTTTTGTAACCATCAAAGTAATTTAAAAAATGGTTTCTTAGTTATTCAACGCTTCATCATTCTTTCTTTTTTACTCTTCTTGTCTCAGAATACACAACTAAATGTATAGACTAAGAATTAGAAGATTTGTGTCTGTGCAAGAAAACAAAAAAGGACACACTTGAATGTCACATTCAATGTCACATAGTCTGTGCTTATCTTACCTGAAAATTCATGGTGGCAATATCAGGACTTTATCTCCCAGAAGCAGAAAGATCTTTTGAAAATTATATGATCTGAAAATATTAATGTTGTATTAACAACAAAATCTAATATATGATATTATATGATCCATGCAGACCTCCTTCACCCGTGTCAAAGAATTGTCAGAATAATTTGTCACCTAAAAACAGCTATTCTCTGTTGAAAACATGTTAAAAACTTTTAGAACTAAATATATTTCTATCAGTGACCACAGGCTATCAAGAGAAATCTGTATTTACCCTCTTTCCCCACCTTTGTGTGAAATGCAATAAAGTTGAGTCAAGTTGGACTGCTATCTGTCTCAAAACAACCTACTTTAGCCACTGAATCGTTTTATCTCAAACAAGAATGCTCATTACTAAATATTATGGGCATCAAATGATAAAAATGTCAGTAAGGGTAACCGGTAAGACAGATTATCTTCAACAACTATTTATTTGCATAAAGCATTCAGCGTTCTATAGATATGTGTGAAGAAAATAACGTGCATTTAACTTTTAAACAAATGAATATAATGGAATCATGAACTTAATGATAATGGTATCGGTTTTGGTGCGATGATAAAAAGACTGATGATTATCTTGGCAATGAAATGATGATGATAATTTTAATATTGTTGATGATGTTGTTGCTGTCGTTGATCATGATGATCATGGCAAGCTAGCATTCTACAATATAATGCATGAATTTAAAAACAATTTACAAACCTTTTAGAGAGCTTAACTGTCATCCATGCAGAAAATATTAACAGAGACGCACTGCATTCCTACAACGAAATTAAACTTATAAAATACAGTGAAAAATTTGTTCATCCATGAAATTTCAAAAGTATAGTTTATAATGAACTGTTTACCACTGAAAGATTGTTTAAGCCATGATCTTAATTACGTGTGTTATGTTTTAAAAGTTCAACAACAAATAAATCAGTTAATTCTCAGATTTCGTTTAATTTCAATCACCCTTACATGCTGTATTAGGTTATACATATTTTATTTTAAAATATTGAGGTCAGTTTTACCAATAGGTAGGCAAAATGTAAACAATCTCCATGATATATTTGCTTCCCAACAATATTAGGCATTTAAAGGCAATAAAGTAACTGGGTATTGGGGGAGAATGTGTAAATGTGAAGTTGAAAAGGCTTGATAACAATATCTACAGCTTTGTAGTTGAGAACCTTTGAATTCAATGAAACTTGATATACTTTGATTGTTTGTTGGACTTCATCATTATAAAGGTCTTGTTAGATATAGCATATAGTCCTCTATTCAAGGAAGAAAATACAGCGTTCATGACTTAGGCTTATTGTACCAGTATCTTGTCTTTGACCTAAAGGTTAGAATGTTATTCTCTAATTCAAATCAACAATTTTTGTATGTATGTTTGGGATATTAAATGCAATAATCAATGGTCAGACAAGAAAATATATATCACATACAAAAAGTATTGAATGCAAATGGAAATTACCATTAATTAGATCCTTATTGAAGTAATTGCAACAGTAACTGTCCTATGTTATTCACTTCCTATACTGTTCAACACCAAAGCAGCAGTATTACTGTTCAACACCAAAGCAGCAGTATTACTGTTCAACACCAAAGCAGTACTATTACTGTTCAACACCAAAGCAGCAGTATTACTGTTCAACACCAAAGCAGCAGTATTACTGTTCAACACCAAAGCAGCAGTATTACTGTTCAACACCAAAGCAGCAGTATTACTGTTCAACACCAAAGCAGCAGTATTACTATGAGGTTGTGTTTCATTGTTCGAAGTTTGAGAAAATTGTGTGACCAGTCGTGACTTTATTTAAAACCAGTGCCCCTTGCTCTCAGCGAAAAGGCTGTACCGACTGCGCTTTATGTAAACATGTAACCCATGGAATGCTACGCTACATTTTCATTAGGTTTGTTAACGTGACATGATTTGAATGTTAAACACAAATACCAAATAATGGAATGAACATGTTGCATCTCATAATGTGAGATTCCTGGCTATTTATTTTTTTCATAAATTTTATTTCAATTTGCATTTAATCAAAAGGTGGGCAGTTACTTCATCCAAGGGAAATTAAAGTCACACATAACAGTTACTAGTCCTACAATATCTATGGTCGGACAGCTATCGATGGTTGAGGCAATCCATTGGGTTTTAATGTTGGATGTTTAAAACATTTTAAAGTTAATCTACAGAATTGTATGTGACTTAACCCTTTATTAATGTGAGTTCATTTGATCAGCTAAGCTTTCAGGATCACTGAAGTTTTTGCCTTAAATGTAACATTTTATTGTTGAAAGTCCATGTGTCTTTGATATATTATAGAAATGAAAAATGAAATGATGAAAATTTAAAGAATATTAATTGCTGCAGTACTTGTTACATGATACATCATAAACTTTACAACACAAACACCATTGAGAGCAATGTATACAAAATAGTGGATGACAATTTGAATTATGTTCACTAATTTTTTACTTTAACAATAAGTCTCACCTAACCCTTATTTTAGCATATATAATAAGCAGCTTGAAATTCATTCATCAGTATGATAATTGTTTTCCCTACTTTCAGTTAATATTCTAAGGGCATAAAAAGAACCACTTATTGGTAATAACATCTTCACAAAGGGTGTTGGCACAGATATAGGGTTGTGACAATTACATGCTCTACTTTGACCTTTAACCTTCTGAATGACCTTGACCTTATAAGGGTGATTATTTCCTTTTTAAGGAGTGACATCATCTTATACAGGTTAACAATTGTGCACATTAGTTATAAATTCATGGAGAAGTTCGCACATGTACAACCCATATTTGTGCATTGTATTTAATGTTTAACCTTGCAATGTGAACGTGATCTTTGAATAACAAGAATGGGTTTTGTATACATCAAATCATTTAAGTTATGGAATGGAAAATTAACATTTACGTTTAATCTGTGAATGTTCAAGCATTGCCTTTGATGGACTAGTGTGGGAGATGGTTCATATGCATAAATAAATGAACTGGTCTAATGGTCAAGGAATCTTCATGATATTATATAGGCATGGATACGTCAAGGATGTGCATATACATGTACTGACTTACAGACCAAAAATGTGATTCTTGAATAGCCCACGTGTTTTTAAAAAACGCATATTTATCTGTTATAAAACATTTCTATAAATATCAATAAACAATTAGCCACAGGTGGTACAATCCATACATTTTCAACTGAACTAACTGTTTGCGCAATGCAGAAAGATTGAAGATTCCAACAGCAAAAAATAACACATACTTAACTTATAAGATATCATGTAATTTCAGGCTGTGCATTTTGTATTTTTCCTTTTATTGCCTTTTTTCATGGCATTGACATTATTGTATGCATGCAATCTCCAACAATGTGATATATATTACACATTAGCATTATAAATGTTCAGTTAAAGAAATGTTCCATGAATAAATCATGAATACATAGAATTTAAAGCTGTCCGTGGTTAGGAATGTAGTTTCAGTATTTGCCACTTGTCATATTAAAAAAATGTTATGTCAACGGTTTTCATCTCTCACGTTGGAATGTTTTATTGTTTGCAGGAAATTGTATTCAGTAGCTGAAAATTTGATATACTGATTCAGTTTGTTCATGTTTATACAATAGAAATAAATACAGACATTATCAGTTGAAAGTAATACATTGTCTGTTATACATTATTTTCTGTATAACATCAAATTACAAAAATTATGAATGAATTACAGAACGAATCTTTTCAAGATTACCCGGTAGACTGTATTTTTCACGCAATTACATAGGACGTTGTAGGCATTCTTATTGTTATTCTTATCGTTTATTACTAAATTAGATATAAACTATAACTAACCATAAAATTGTATTTGATACCGTAGCTGTATAGAAAATATTTTTTTTTTAAGTTATAAATTTAAACGCAAAAACTAAGAGTTTTTAAACTCTATTATACCTTTAAAATAGTTATCAAACGTAAACTCACCACAAAAACGCTGGTTTGTGCCAATTGTCATTTATCACACTAGATTGGTTTGAACATCCAATAAACAACAGTCAGTCCATTTTCAATTATCCCGTCTTTGTCACTGATTCAAGCCACTGACACAAGTGGATAACAGAAGCATACAAAAACCTTCCTCCATAATTGTCATCGAGGTGCTGATTGTTTGTCAAAGTCTACAAGATTTTATAAATTTAAACACAATATTCTCGTCTTGTTTTGTTCTAGACCATAATTTATTATCGAAGTTTGCATATATCGAGTCCCATCTAAAAATTCATATTGTTTGTCATCAGGCTTAAGATAAAAATCTTTTGTTGATGTTTGTTTGTCTGCAAAAAATAACAATAGGATAGGTTGGTTAATGTTTAGACCCTGTGTATATAACTTTTAATTTAACAGACAGTACTTTGGCACTATTGAACAATGTTTACAATAGTTGTGTATTGGAGCATATCAGCATGCTCGAATGTCAATTTCAAAAGCTTCATTACAACAAGTAGAGATTAAACTACGCTTTATTGGCAAACAAGAATGTGTTTTGAGGAAATAGTTTAAAGGATTTACCAGAGGATATCGAGCTCCTGTAGGTTATGGGCAAGTAACAATGACAGCCAACTATTATAAAATGTAACTGCATTATGTCCCTTAATGCAGTACATTATACACGGTGCAGAATCAAAGGGGTTATCAGGGATTTATACACGGGCTGGACAGTATGTAAAATCACTGTTAAGAACTTTAATTTTGCAAATATCTCAAGTTATTGAAATACATTTGCAAAAATCTTTAGTGCATAAAAGACAGTTTTTTTGAGGTTTGTGCCGGTATCTTAAGGTGTAAGAAAAAAACTTTGAACAAGTCTGATATCTGTGACAAAATTTCACATTGGGTGAAGCATAATCCTGCAGTATACATGAATTTTTTTACAAGAACTGACAGACTTATTAAATAAAGTAATTCTTATGTACTTGGCATTGCCATAAGAAGCATAAAAATCTGTCTGTTATGCACAAGTTGAAATTCTTAAGAAAAAATGTTTCAAAAAGTTATTTTGAAAAAAGCAGCACCTACCGGTGTGTAAACATCCATTAACGTTTAATAGTATTTTAATAAAGTCATGTGATTCTGCACCCTGTATACATAAAAAGAAAGTAAGCCAATCCAGTAACATTGAGAGTAAACAAAAAATGCAAAATATTTAAGCAATTTTTGCTTGACTTTATTTGTGTCATACATTCATATGATATAATATAACAATACAATTTATGTAAAATTGGGTTATACATTTTGTATGATATTCCAGTACAATTATTTTAAATAAAAATAAAGAAATGAACACATACATTAAAAAACAACAACTTAACTATAAGTTTGTCACAAATAGTAAACACAATATCTAGGTACCTAAAATCTGCAGGATAATAAAGAAATAAAATATTATATTATAAGGTTAGCATGTTATGTAAAATATAAATAACTTATTATTAATCATTTATATGGCAAATTGACTAGAAAAACTGGTACATGATGATGTTTATAAAACAACGTAAATAGTGATGCAATCAAAAAAGGAACTTACAACTCAAATAAATAAATATAAATGTGTTTGTTTTTCTGGACGCCAACTGTACATGACTGTTATATGGCTCTTAATAAACATACAAATAGTGTGTACCTTAAGTCTGTTACAGGGATGGGTTATATATAAATGTATATGATGCTGTAATAACTAAGCCATAACAACTAGCTTGCAAATAAAAAAGATAAATAAACACCATGAACAGAGGCCTTTTTTGATAGTTCATATTATAGTAAAACATAATTACCGGTACACGTAAAAGACCCCATTTTTTTTCAGCTGTAATAGAGGGTTAGTGGGTGAAGCTATTTTAGTAACAATTTACCTTTTTTCTTCCATTAAAACTTACAGAGTTCTGTTAAATGCCTTAAATCAATTTGATGGCGCAAAGATCTGAAAACAATAATTGATACATAACATACCTTACTTTTTTTTAAATCCTAAACAATACACAATTGTCTTACTGGCAAATAAATAAAGGAACACACAAGATTACTTGGCTGTTATTGTGCCTGCCAGAACTGCAGAAGTTAAAATACATGCTTATAACACAATCTCTTATCAAATATTAATTATCATTATAACAAATACTTACAAACAAGAGGGCCTGAAAGGCCCAAAGTCGCTCACCTGAGATAACAAGAAATTATTGGGACAAATCTGACCAAGTTTCATGAAGATCGGAAAATAAATGTGGCCTCTAGAGTGTTAACAAGGTTTTACTATAGCAATATATGGAACAAGATATCATTGAGACCAATCTTCTGACCAAATTTCATGAAGATTGAACAATAAATGTGGCCTCTAGAGTGTTAACAAGGTTTTACTAAAGCAATATATAGCCATATAAGGAAAAATGCCCCGCCCCCTGGTGGCCATGTTTTTTAAGCAACCAAAAACTATTTTCGAACACATCCAAGATATCATTGGGACAAATCTTCTGACCAAGTTTCATGAACATCGGAAAATAAATGTGGCCTCTAGAGTGTTAACAAGGTTTTACTATAGCCATATAAAGAAAAATGCACCGCCCCCTGGTGGCCATGTTTTTCAACCAACCAGCATAATTTTTGAACTCTTCCAAAATATTATTGGGATGAATCTTCTGACCAAGTTTCATGAAGATAGGACAATAAATAAGGCCTCTAGAGTGCAAACAAGATTTTACTATAGCCATATAAGGAAAAATGCCCTACCCCTTGACAGCCATGTTTTTCAAGCAAACGTAACCATTTTCAAACTCATCCAAGATATCATTGAGACCAATCTTCTGACCAAATTTCATGAAGATTGGACAATAAATGTGGCCTCTAGAGTGTTAACAAGGTTTTACTTAATAATTGCCATAAAAAGCCATATAAGGAAAAATGCCCCGCCCTTGGCAGCCATGTTTTTCAAGCAAATGTAACCATTTTCGAACTCATCCAAGATATCATTGAGACCAATCTTCTGACAAAATTTCATGAACATTGGACACTAAATGTTTTCCACCCATCATGACCATTTTCGAACTTGTCCGAGATATCTATATAATCGATGTTAATAGAACAAATTTTATGATGATTAGGCAAAAAATGTGACTTCTAGAGTGTTCACAAGCTTTTTTTACTAAATAAATATAAGGAAAATGACCCCCCCACCCTGGCGGCCATGTTTTTTTACCGATCCAAACCATTTTCGAACTCAACCGTCATATCCAGAAAACACATGTTCTGACCAAATTTCATGAAGATTGGACCAAAAATTGTGACTTCTAGAGTGTTCACAAGGTTTCTCTATAGCCATATAAGGAATACTGCCCCGCCCCCTGGTGGCCATGTTTTTAAACAGACTGGAACCATTTTTGAACTCAACCAACATATCATTTAGACAAACATTTTGACAAAGTTACAAGAAGATTGGGCATCAAATATGACTTCTACAGTGTTCAAAAGGTTTTTCTTTTTTTTGACCTAGTGACCTAGTTTTTGACCCCGCATGACCCAGTTTTGAACTCAGTCGAGGTATCAATAGGGACAAATGTTCTGACCAAGTTTCATGAAGATCAAACAATAAATGTGGCCTCTAGAGTGTTCACAAGGCAAAATGTTGACTACGCACGACGGACAAAAGGCGATCACAAAAGCTCACCATGAGCTCAGGTGAGCTAAAAAGATAAGGGACTTAGTTAAAGCCAATAATGAAGCAATAAATAAATGATAAATTGCAAAACATAACCAACAGCATAAAAACATCTGTGTCCTGTCTGTTTCATCATGATGACATCATACACAAATCTTTATGAAGAAACTTAATTTGTTAGTATCAACACCTATGATAAGTAAATTGTTTACATTTCCTTAGTTTTTTAGTTTAAAATGATCCTTTCTTCAAGAATGCCCCACATAACTGTATATTTGAAATGAACTCATATTTCAATCTAAAAGTTTATTTACTTTTTTATCTGTGATGTTAGAGAGGGCTCAGTACCTGTAAATGTTGTGAACACATCAACATGGTGTATCTGTATCATATGGTAAAATAAAATACGTAAACATATGCTGCTCAAAACAACTGTTCCCATGCATGATATAAAGCTGAACAATTTCTTAAGGAGAAGAAATCTAATTAATATAATCTCAAACAAAATAATCAAACACAAATTAATGTTTCAATTTTCAAAAATAAGGATAATAAAATCTACTAAAATTGTTCCAGGTTGTATTTTTGTGCGCATTTACACGTATAAATATTCATGGGTGAAAACTGGAAATCTAAGATAAACAAGAAACCGTCGAAGACGGGTGATGCTACCCAAAGTTTTTTTTGTCACAATATTGCACTATATATTCAGATAAAAGGAAACGTCTTGAGGGCACAGTAGTTGGGGGAACAAGAATTTTTTTATAGAAAATTTAAAAGGGCCATAACTCTGTGAAAAATCATCCGACCAGAACCCGCTGATAATATGCACATCTTCTCTTGGTAGTAAAGCTTCCCATAAAGTTTCATTGAATTCTGGTCATTAGTTGCTGAGAAATAGCCCAGAAAAAAATTGTGCACGGACGAACGGACACACGGACGGACACACGAAGCAGCCACTATATGCTCCCCCCAAAATAAATTTTGGGGGAGCATAAAAAATATCAGATAAATTAATATCAATACAATTCAAATTAAACATCAAAGTCTGGTTATAATTGTTTCATCTTCATTCTCCTCAGTAACTCCTTCAGGTTTTATGAAATTATTAATACTTGATTTTTGTTCGAGTTTGCTTTCTTCAGCCACTGTTGACAACCTTTTTCTTAGAAACTCTTTTTGGCACATATGCTCAACGTTCCCAGAATCACTGTGAACACTGGTCGAATGATCAGACATACAGTCTTCCCATGATGCATCATGAAGCTCTTCCAAAGGAAGGTCACTATCCGAGTCTTGATAAGGGAGGTAATCTGGTGGAATTCCATTTGGATTATTCTGGAACAAAATTTAAGGAAAGCTTGACTCGTACTTATTATTAGAATATAAAATAATTAACAATTGCAAGAAGAATATTGAGTCCTAGTTATTGTATACAATGCAAAACATACAAAAAAATGTAAAGCAACATTACAAATAAAAATAAATAGTTGTATTTAGAAATAAGAAAAATGATGAAGATTTATGACATTGTACAGTGATTAAACCCGTTACCACTTAGATATGTATTTTGACACATTTGTAGTCCCTTAGAAAGTAAAATTTAATTAAAGACCTTTCTTAATAGATTCAAGTTTTAAAGTCTTCGTTTCCAATCCTTAGATACTGATGAGCAGCAAACAGCATAAAACCAATCCTGAGATACTGATGAGCAGCAAACAGCATAAAAACTGAACAGACTGCGAGAAACTCGCAGGCTGTTCTGGTTTTACGCTGTTTGCACTTTGCTTCTAAGTGGGAAAGGGTTAAGTTTAATATTCAAATAGTAGAGACAACATCATTGGGCCACTACCCATATTTCACTTTCTAATATTACTCTATTAAACAGCATGCATATACAATATATAGCATAATTACATGGCATGCACATAATCAAAAGGGTAAACCCATGTGTATTGTTCATATGTATATGCATGATCCTTTTCATAATAGGACTTTGCCTGTCCCATTAAAACTATCATAGCAAAATATTTCTGTAGATGTGACAGAAGGTTTTCAATCAGTATTTATTTGGTGAGATAAGATGACTGCTTACATTAACTTGCTTTATAACATTTATAACATTTTCATAATACAAAGAAAAGAACACATCAATGTTGATTAAATATACTCTGTAACCACCATGTTACAGGAAAACTTTGGTCGACACAGAAAGTCACATAAGAAGCATGTCCAAATTTGTAGTTTTGTTAGTAGACATGACTTAAGGTCATTTAAAATATAACTGGATTCTTCTTCATTTTCAAATTATTAGAGGTACATACATTTAAGCAAGCAAAGCCAAGGTTAGGTTAAATGTATATACTTTCATATATTTATGGTTAAAAACAACAGCTCATAAGGTACAGGGTTGCTATACAATACAATTACCATATAAATGTTGTTATGAAATCTCCTCACACTGAATATAGAAATGAAAAACAAATATTTGCCTGACCATGAAGACACATTGTTAAAATTGGGAGTCTACATTTTCCATTTTAATGATTACTGGACTATATGATAAAGCAAAAAATATCATTTATTTTCAAATTGCGCCAACAAAAATGTATCAAGCATCACTTTATCATTATATGGAATAATAGGTACTGGTATCAAGTTTATTAATGCATTACAGTCTAAGTGCATTACTTAAATGTAACATTAATAATTATGGTGCCTTCCATAAAAAAGTAAATTATTGACTGAAACAAATAGTTGAAGAAAGCCTTTACCATATATAGAAGAAAACATAAAAAACAAAAACCCAACTCAGGCTAAAGAATAGAATTTTTAAAATCTCAATCCTAGTCTCATATTTAAAACATACTAATTGTCTAATTAGCAAGATTGTAACATTATTTTTAAACAACTGACTTTTGTTTTCCATTGGTTGAATATTAAAGATTAAGTTATGGCTTATATTGAACCTGTTGTAAATAATTTGCATGTTATTTTGTAATTGAATACACCAAACAAAACACTACAAATTTGAATACAATAATTTAACAAAAAAAACTTAATACAATTAAATAAGAAAATAAATCAAACCTAATATCTTTTCCTACTATTTTAACAAATCTTTATTTTCATTGGAAATCAAACAATACTTCAATTTCAATAAAAAAACAAGATGTGTTTGTTAAACACTATGTCCCCGTATATGACGTTTGACCTTGGAGGATGACCTTGACCCTTCACCATTAAAAATGTGCAGCTCCATGAGATACACATGCATGTCAAATATAAAATTGCTAGCTTCAATATTGCAGAAGTGACATTACATGAGCAATTTTGACCCATATATTTGACCTTGAAGGATGACCTTGACCTTGACCTTTCACCATATATCTTCAATATTGCAAAAGTACTCATCAAATGAGCGATTTTGGCCACATATATTTGACCTCTGACCTTGAAGGATGACCTTGACCTTGACCTTTCACCACTCAAAATGTGCAGCTCCATGAGATACACACGCATGCCAAATATCAAGTTGCTATCTTGAATATTGAAATATTGCAAAAGTGTACGTTAAATGAGCGATTTTGACCCATATATTTGACCTTTGACCTTAAAGGATGACCTTGACCTTTCACCACTCAAAATGTGCAGCTCCATGAGCATGCCAAATATCAAGTTGCTATCTTGAATATTGAAATATTGCAAAAGTGTACATTAAATGAGCGATATTGACCCATATATTTGACCTTTGACCTTGAAGGATGACCTTGACCTTTCACCACTCAAAATGTGCAGCTCCATGAGATACATATGCATGCCAAATATCAAGTTGCTATCTTCAATATTGCAAAAGTTATTGCAAATGTTAAAGTTGGCGCAAACCAACAGACCAACCAACCAACAGACCAACAGACAGGGCAAAAACAATATGTCCCCTACTACTATAGTGGGGGACATAAAAATGAACCTTTTATTAATAGTTAAGATTACACTAAGATTGAGTCTGTTATAATTATTATCATAAGTCTTGGGACATGATTGTTTTCTCACCTGTGCTTTGAGCCTACAAATGATGATATCTACAGCACCAGGAGTCAGGCCCCTAAACAGCTGGTAGGCATCCAGAAGGGTCATATTGGTCAACAAGCGGCCATTCACTGACAGAATTAGGTCCCCTTTCCTGCACACAAAATATACAACAGCATATTTCTTCTTTTTTTTAAATCTAACAAACAGAAAACTTGGTTGTGATTACACCTTAATTTTTTTTCAAAATTTATTTGATCTCTCGGAAAAAAAAACATTTAGAGTACAGAACATTATGTTATAAAAACACAATTTGACCTGTGCATGTTTTTATTAACATTAAGAATGTTGCCATAGGCGGCATGAAGAATGTTACCAAAGACAGCATAAGTAATGTTACCATAGACAGCATAAGAAGGTATCAAATGGCAGCATAAAAATGTTACTGTAGACAGTGTAAGAAATGTTACCATAGACAGCATAAAGAATGTTACTGTAGACAGGACAAAGAATGTTACCATAGTCAGGATAAAGAATGATATTGAAGACAACATAATGTATATTTCAGTAGACAGCATCAAGAATGTAAACACAGACAACATAAAGAATGTTACCGTAGACATAATAAAGAATGTTTGCATAGACAGCATAAAGTTTGTTACTGCAGTGAGCATAAAGAATATGTTACCATAGACAGCAAAAGAATGATACTGTTGAAGGCATAAACGCATAAAGAGTGTTAGATTAGATGGCATAGAGAATAATACAGTGGAACATGTAAAGATTATCATGGTAGATGCAACAGACGTGACGAATACCCCCACATGCCACATTGACACAGAATAATTTGCATGTTGTCTTCACAAAAAACAGCAGACACCATGCTCAATGTTTAAAACGCACTAAGTGAACCCGTGACCTAGTTTTTGACGGAGCATGACCCATATTCAAACTTGACTTAGACATCATCTAGATACAACTTTTGACCAAGTTTGGTGAAGATCGGATGAAAAATACTTGAATTAGAGAGCGGACAACATGTTAAATGTTTAAAATGCACTAAGTGACCCCGTGACCTAGTTTTTGACCTGCCATGACCCATGTTTGAACTTGGCCTAGACATTATCTAGATACAACTTCTGACCAAGTTTGGTGAAGCTCTGATGAAAACTACTTGAATTAGAGAGCCGACACCATGCTCAATATTTAAAACGCACTTAGTGACCCCAGTGACCTAGTTTTTGACCCGGCATGACCCATATTCAAACTTGACCTAGACATCATCTAGATACAACATCTGACCAAGTTTGGTGAAGATCCGATGAAAACAACTTGAATTAGAGAGCGGACACTAGTCCATATAAAAGGGCTCCCAGAGCATTTGATAATTTTTGCTATGGTGGCTCTGGGAGTCCATATGCACCCCTTCTTAAACATGGGTGCAGTTCATCGCACGGAATCCGTGCGCTTCACTAAACAGACGTCGTTTAAGACAAATTGAGGAAAATAATGAATAAATTTCATAAACATGTTAAATTTACCTGAATGGCAACCTAGGGATGTTATCCTTTGCATGCACCCTATAAAAACACGACGATGTTTCAACACACTTTTCTTGCTGACATTTTTATGTTTAAAATTGAAACAGTGTATTCTGTATCGAATACCACATCGTTATCGACTTTAATAGGCTCCATCACATAACCCGACATGCAAAATATTGGTGAACTGCGACCTAACCAATATTGGGTCAATTTTCCAATATGGCGGATACAGTATACAAAAGAAAAACTAAGTCAATAAAAAGCAATTATTTCTTGCTTTAATGGTACCATTTGGATGAGTTTGTGGTTTAGACAGGTAAACATTAATAAGTTCTTGCAGTTTCCATGTTCCTTAACCCTTGCATTGTTGATAATATTTTGCACCCATGGGCAAGAGAGAGCGCATTGCAACTCTCAGCAACCCATTGGGTTATAAAGCTGAGAGTTGAATCATTGCAACTAGAGCGGACACTTAATAAGGACCGACCGACAGACCGACAGCCAGACTGACAAGCTCACTCCTATATACCCCCCTAAACTTTGTTTGTGGGGGTATAACAAAGAGAATAACCATAGACGGCATAAAGAGTGTAACCATATTCGTCATAAAGAATGTTACCGTAGTCGCCCATCTCTGTGGGCTGGAGACCCGTGTGCCACATCTTTCACGAGAATCTCGCTGTTCTCATCATACGTCTTCCTGATCACAGAGAGACCAAGGCCTTCACCTTCATCTGAAAACGGGACAATGTAGTAGAATACTTATTTATTTATTGCTATGCTATCATTGAGAGTAGAACATCCATAAATGATAACTTATTCATTTTGCTCTAGCTCAATTGAAATGATCAGGAATACATACAAGCTTATTGCAAAGTTTTGGGAACTTATTTTAATACTTTTTTTTACAATTCGCAAATAATATCATCGTCCATTTAAAATTCCACAAGTTAAACAAAAGGAATTTAATGTTACAATTCAATCAAATTTTATAATAAAAAAAACAACTGTGCATACTTAAGCACTAGTTTTACACAGTGGCAGTGAGAAACAATGGTGTGTCATGATATTAAATCATATTGCATGAAATTTTATGACGCACAAGAAAAGCTTGTACATGTGTATATCTTTTTAATTTATCTTTGAAAGGCAAGAAAATGAAAAGAACAATTGTTGATTCCAGTGTAAGGCCATATTAGCATTATTTTCATGCAGTGCTTTCCACAGGATTTTTTTCAGTCGCCCCGGAGCTTATAGGGATGGTTCAGGACGGGTGTCCCCTCCCGATGTTGATTTTTTTTTAAATTTAACGTGTCAATTGACATTCTGTGGTGCGTTATAACTCTAAGAAAAACAGCGTCAAAAGACGACATTTGGTGCGCTATGACTCTTTAAGAAAACCCCCAGCTATAAAGTCATTTATAAAGACATTTTTAATAATTGTTTTAAAACTTTCCCGCAAAGATAGTAAAATCCCGACTCGAACGATTCCCCTATACACCCGTATTAACCGGACTCTATTACTGCATACTTACTACTTTTCAAGTTTCTATTCATTACCCGATAATCCCATTTTTAAAAGCACTTTCTGGTAAATATTGACAATAAAAGTGCTCAAAAATTTATTTTACAACAAACGTTGCCATTTTTAGAAAGTATCAACTAAATTTCGGCATAAGTGCCTATTTATAGATTTAGTGAAATATTGCCACTGAACATGCGTAGATCGCTTGACGTGGTGTGTGTTTGTTAATACAACGCTCATTTACACATGACGCAACGTTGTACATGCTGCTTAATTTTCGCGCCCATTTCATTGAGACGACAAAGGTCAATTTGAAATAAATTATCACTGTTTATTTGAAGCAAGAATTTGTTAACGTAGAGTACACATTTACATTAAAAAGTGGGTTTCGGATTACAAATTTAATTATGCTCATTTAAGACTTCAAGAAAACATTAACAGTTGCGAAATGAATTCAACGATAATTTGCTCAAACGCTTTACGTGTAGAATAAATGTTTTGACAGTATTATTCATGAAATGCACAACTTTCACGAGGATTACAGCCGATTCATCAGTCTTTTAAGTAACTGGCCAAGATTTATGTGGCAATTACATGTATGTCACGAGTCGTCTGCATGATTTAACTGCAGGTAGTGCCTGCCTACGAGTGCTGTTGCTTATACAAAGTGTACACTCTCATTGGCCAATATTGATTTTCCAATACAGCGATGCTCCGCCCTTAAGCGGCTTTAGTTGGGTAAAGAATTAGATGTATTTGAAAGACGATCGTAAATCGGCTATCAAAATTATCGGCGAAGTCGATATCGCTTTGATATTAAGATTGGCTACTTACAGTAACAGCCAAAATACACTGATCGGAAAATTTCAGGCGCTCCCCGGACTCTGATTTCTAAATTTATGCGCCCCGGTGAGTGACTGTTAAATGGCCTGTGGAAAGCACTGTTTCATGTTAATATAAAACTATTTAAAATATAAAAATATGTTTAATGTGCACAGTCATAAAATTACAATAAGATCTTATGCAGAAATCAACAAATATCCTCTATGCAATAAGGTGGAAACAGTCTATTATGTTAAGATAAACAAGAGATGTGTTCGTCAGGAACACAATGCCCCTACTGCGTCACTTTCATTTATTAAAATAAAATTTATCTTTGGCATTTACAGATAACTTTTACAAGGAAAATAATATTTTTTAAAGGGATATAATAAACTAGAGCTTTGTCACAGACGTGACGAATACCCCCACATGCCGCATTGACACAGAATATTTTGCATGTTGTCTTCACAAAAAACAGCAGACACCATGCTCAATGTTGAAAACGCACTAAGTGACACTGTGACCTAGTTTTTGACCCAGCATGGCCCATGTTCAAATTTGACCTACACATCATCTAGATACAACTTCTGACCATGTGTGGTGAAGATCGGATGAAAACTACTTGAGTTAGAGAGCGGACACCATGCTTAATGTTTAAAACGCACTAAGTGACCCCATGACCTAGTTTTTGACCTGCCATGACCCATGTTTGAACTTGGCCTAGAATGTGTAAAATGCACTAAGTTACCCCGTGACCTAGTTTTTGGCCTGGAATAGCCCATGTTTGAACTTGGCCTAGAGATCATCTAGATAGAACTTCTGACCAAGTTTGGTGAAGCTGGGATGAAAACTACTTGAATTAGAGAGCGGACACCATGCTCAATGTTTAAAACGCACTAAATGACCCAGTGACCTAGTTTTTGACATGGCATGACCCATATTCGAACTTGACCTAGACATCATCAAGATACAACATCTGACCGAGTCTGGTGAAGATCGGATGAAAACAATTAGAGAGCGGACACTTAATACGGACCGACAGACCGACCAACAGACAAGCTCACTCCTATATACCCCCCCTAAACTTCGTTTGTGGGGGTATAAAAATATTACTTCCCTTGTAAAAATTATCTGTACCTGCCAAATGATCAATAGAAATTATCTCCCTTTAAAGCTTGTTACTTCCCTTGGATTTGTTTTTTTGACCTTTGACCTTGAAGGATGACCTTGAACTTTCACCACTCAAAATGTGCAGCTCCATGAGATACACATGCATTCCAAATATCAAGTTGCTATCTTCAATATTGCAAAAGTTATGGCCAATGTTAAAGTTTTTGGACGGAGAGACAGACAGTTCAAATGCTATATGCCACCCTTCTGGTGGCATAAAAACAATTCTAGAATTGGTTCTTTCCACTTTATTGGCATGGTTTGACCATGCAGATGTTGATATGAATTAAGACAGACAATCTTCTAAGTTATTTCATTTTTGCCAGCCATAGAAAAAACAGGGGTATTTTTTTGTGCACCAGTTGGTCGGTCAGACAGTTGGCTTGCCGATAGGCAAGTCAATAGACCAATTATTTCCAGTTGATATATAGAAACGCTTTTACCTTCAACCCCTAACACATTTATGATGATTACTAAGACGGGTAGGAAGATTCCTATCAATTTTGAGGTCAACAGATCAAAGGTCAAGGTCGCAGAGGCTAGTAACATGAAATTATTTAGTTACAGTTATCCGTTTTAGTAGCATTAATACCCATAATAACAATCCCTTAAGCAGACTTTAAATTATTATAAAACACAATTGGTTTTGGACACTCTATTACTACATATGTTACCTCAATCATTATATGCGTTCCAACATTACAATGTTATACTCTTAGACATGGTGTTTGAAAAAAAACAGTTTCAGCCAGTTGATTTAAACATATATTAATTTCTAATGCTGGCTGATATATAACTGAAGGGAACAACATTAAAGTCATATTTTTGTTTTGTTTTTATTATGGGGAGGGGGCTTAAATGTTTTACAAACACATCTTTATTAATAAAATATTTAACAAATGCAAGAATTGAACTTTGCAGATGCAAGCATGAACATATTCACCTATATAATGGACTAAAGGTCCAAGCAAACTTCGCTCATGCCCATATGAACATGGGCACCTATTAAATGGACTATAAGTCTTAAAAACAAATGTTCTAGTACCTTTTATTAACTGTATCTCATATTGCACACTGGGTCTCCGGTCAGGACTCAACCGTTCAGCCAATGTTCCATTTGAAGATGATGATTTCGGGATATTGATCGGCACAGAAAACGTCGGGCGATGCTCCTGCACCATACCGGACCCTATGGAGTCAAGGTCACTGAACGAGTCCAGGGACAGGTCATGACCTCTGTTTGACCTCTTGTAGAAATCTGTGTCAAGGTCATGAAGATTGGTCATGCTGCAGTGAGGTGAGTGGTTCGGTGTAGATACAGGACTGCCATCACACGAGACAGACGGGGTGAGGTAGGGCGAGCGACCAGGGCTGTAAAAAATATCAAATTTGGGTGAAAGGATCACAGGTGACTAATGTTAGAGAATGAAAATTAACTGCTGAAACTGTTTATGCACATTTTAAGGTAAAAAAATGTTTTCATGTTTCATATTACTGATTTACATTTCCTTAGCAAAATAAGCACTATTTTGAGAAAAACTAGAGCTTTGTCACAGAAGTGACATATACCCCCACATGCCGCATTGACACAGACTATTTTGCATGCTGTCTTCACAAAACAAGAGAATCTAATTTATGGTGATTGTTAAGAATTATTATGCCATTATCATTTATGGCCATTTTTGACCTTTGAACTCAAAGTGTGACCTTGACCTTGGAGATATCAACATAATTCTTTTGTGCGACACACCGTCCAATGATGGTGAACATATTATTTCAAAATATCACAATGAATGACATAATTATAGCCCGGACAAGCTCATTTATGGCCATTTGTTACCTTTGAACTCAGTGTGACCTTGACCTTGGAGATATCGACGTAATTCTTTCACAGTACACACCGTCCAATGATGATGAACAAATGTGCCAAATGATTTGAAAATCTCACAATGAACAACATAGTTATGGCCCAGACAAGCTCATTTATGGACTTTTTTACCTTTGAACTCAAAGTGTGACCTTGACCTTGGAAATATCAACGTTATTCTTTCGCGCAACACACAGTCCAATGATGGTGAACAAATGTGCCTAATGATTTTAAAATCTCACAATGAACGACATAGTTATGGCCCAGACAAGCTCATTTATGGCCATTTTTGAACTTTGAACTCAAAGTGTGACCTTGACCTTGGAGATATCGACATAATTCTTTTGAGCGACACACCGTCCAATGATGGTGAACAAATGTGCCAAATGATTTTAAAATCTCACAACGAACGACATAGTTATTGCCTGGACAAGCTCATGTATGGCCATTTTTTACCTTTGAACTCAAAGTGTGACCTTGACCTTGGAAATATCGATGTAATTCTTTCCCGCAACACACCATCCTGTTATGGTGAACAAATGTGCCAAATTATTTTAAAATCTCACAATTAATGACAAAGTTATGGCCCGGACAAGCTCATTTATGGCCATTTTTGACCTTTGAACTCAAAGTGTGACCTTGACCTTTGAGATATTGACGTAATTCTTTCGCGCGACACACAGTCCAATGATGGTGAACAAATATGCCAAATGATTTTAAAATCTCACAATTAACATCATAATTATTGCCCGGATAAAATTTCGGGACAGACCGACAGAATGACCGACCGACAGACCGACAAAGTGACTCCTATATAGCCCCCATTACCAATAGTAATGGGGGTATAATTAAAATGGGAAAAACTGTGTAAATGAGGCAAAGTAACCAACAACGTTACAATGTGCCAGGTCATAAGAAACTGCGTTTTATGCCAAGACAGCTTTTCGTAAGCTTTTTGTTTTGAATTCCATACAAAAATATACACTGTCAAATGAAAACATTAGGATTGTAATACTTTGTTATAGGGAAGAGCAGGTAAATGAAAAAAAACACAGACCTTATTGTGTTATTTATGCGTTTTTTAGGATAAGCGGACAATAGGGCCATAATCAAGTAGCACGATTGGTTAAATATGAGAAAATCAAGTGGAAACATTAATTTAGTTAACTCTTTCAGTGCTGGAACCGAATTTTGAAGGCCTTTGCAAACAGTTTGGATCCTGATGAGACGCCACAGAACGTGGCATCTCATCAGGATCCAAACTGTTTGCTATTCTGATAGTATTCTTTGAAAAAAATTGAAGAAAATGCTAATTTTAGAAATTCAGCAGACGACATTTTAGCAGACAACAAATTTCCCAGCATGCAAAGGGTTAAATGTGAGAGACCTGCAGTGTGGAGACCTTAGTCTTTTCCGGAATGTGAGTTGTACTGGTCCTTTCTTGAGATGCCTGAACCTGCGCAGCACCTCTTTGTGGGTGAGACCAGCCAGGGGCTCATTGTTCAACTCCAGGATTTCATCACCTGCCAAACAGTTCAAACATGAGCCCTGCTCTGGGAAAACAGGGCTTAATGCATGCAAATAGAATAAAGTGTTGTCCGAATCTAGACACTTTCCTCTTTTATTGCTTTTCTTTTTTAAAAAAGTCTCATCCTAATGAAAACCCTGTTTAGCCAGAGAGTGTTGACCCTCATTAGCCTGTGCTGACTGCACAGGCCAATCTTAAAGGACAATTTATGTACATGCATTAAGCCTCGTTTTACCAGAGCAAGGTTCAAACATTTAATATTATGATCTATTAAAATGTGTTTTTTATAACAGCAAAGTATCTCCATAATAAATTAAAACAAATATCAAGTGAGCATTGGATTTTAATATCTAATTCACACAAGTTAATGATGTAGTTGTGTATTCCTCATATCCACAGCAAATAAGACATACAGAATTGACTTCGAGAAATTGTTATTTTATCTTGATTAGACTCATTTAATTAATAGAAACATACAAGTTAAGATTGTAAATATGAACATGAACTCGTTTGTTTTTGTATTACATCCAGTCATATAATGGAAGATTTTCATATATTAACTTTTTTTAATTCAACAAAATTTATGTATTTTTCAACAACAATAAAACAAAGTGTGGTATAAACAGTAAGCTAGGTTAAAATTCAAAGACTGTCCTTGAAACAAAACATTTAAAGATATTAACAAGGAACTATTTTTTCATTATTCTAACCTTCCTTCATTCTTCCATCAGATGCTATAAGCCCGTTTGGAAATATTCTTCGAACGAGTATACCAAGATGCCCTATTGTTGTGTCGCTTCCTCCGACAATCGTGAAACCCAGTCCTTTCCCACCTTTACCCTTGTTCACGCAAATCATCATGGGAACTGACGCGCTAGGGGACGGACTTCGGGCAAATCTTTTCCGGTACTTGCCATTAGTGGGTGCTGGACATATGGGTGGTTTCTCCTCAGAAGGCGTCTTGAATTTCTGAAAGTACAGTAACAAATTTCACATCCATTAAAACAGATCAGAAAAGATTATTGCAAGAATGTATATACTTATATTGTCAAGTCTAGGTTTATGGTTTGCTGGTCAAAATCATTTGCATAAAAGCATTCTCATATTGTAATATGTTCAACATAAATTCTTTGATTGCATTTCTTTTTAAATTCAAATAAATTTAATTATGTAACAAAACAATTGTACCAGGACTTCCCTATGTCTACTCTGAATTCATAGAGTTTTATAAGGATATTTCACGATACCATCAGGAAAATATAAATTTTGGTACTTGTCAAGTCTTTAAAAATATCACTGCTTTTGGAACCAAATTTAATTGTGAAAGATAGGAAACATTGTCATGAATCAATTATGAATGTTACATCTGAGAGCTGTATCTGCTATTGACCCTTTCAGTGCTGGAACCGAATTTTGAAGGCCTTTGCAAGCAGTCTGGATCCAGATGAGAGAACGTGGCGTCTCATCAAGATCCAAACTGTTTGCTATTCTGATAGTATTATTGAAAAAAAATCAAAGAAAATGCTAATTTTAGAAATTCAGCAGGTGACATTTAAGCAGACGACAAATTTCCCAGCATGCAAAGGGTTAATGCAGTGAAGGTAGGTTCATAAGTTATATTTAAAGCGTATAAAGGCCAATCTTTTGCCTTGATGCATCAGATTGGATCCAACTTATGGGAATAATAAAATAATTAGTAACTCGTACATTTGATATCCCATTGGTAGAAGGTACTGAATTTTTCAAAAGCAATCAGAAAGGCCACAAATTATTCCCCATATATCACCTGCAAATCAGATGTCCTGAATGAATAGCTAGCTCTTCTGGAATAAATTGGTATTGAAAAAGTGATAGTCTTTGGGAATTGCAGAAACTAATTGCACCTTAGTATTAGTTAATAATGTTCATCATTTCTTATATACAGCAATTCTTTGATATTTTCATTTAGCAATAATATCAAACATTCTGTTCTGTATTATTTGTATGAAGTTTTGACTTTTTATTGTTAAGGTTTGATTAGTGTAGATTTATAATCTTTCATATTCATGTTGTTAACTTCATCTTAAGTTTGGTTATGTTTGGTTATGGTCCCAGGATAGAGGGGAAATTACATATTTTCAATTTAAGATTTCCCCCAAGTTTGGTGATGATCAGATAAAAGCTGGAAGTCATAAAGAGTGGATACCATGTAAAAATCTAGATTGTTAACAGACCATAACTTTAAAATTCCTTTGGCAATAGGACAAATCACTTGCCACATAACATTTTATGAATATTAAAGGAAAAATACAGATATTAGAAAGCCAAAAATATACAATGGTCTAACAGATGACAGAAAGACCAACCTTATCATACAAATATACAGGTAACAAGTAACATGTCGGCCCGGGTAAATTATTAAGCAATCATACAACTACCGGTAAAGGACTGATTCTAGGATGCCCATAAAAAGTGCAAAATTGCATACATCAAAAAGTTCATCCCAGTCTAAGATGGTTCCCTGTGGAGTCTGTGCCAACACTTCTGGGATTGACTGGGAACCGATGTCCAGCACTGTAGGAGAGGCCAAGGTGGATGAAGCAACTGACGCCAATGAAGATTTGCGTAACTGAAATTGTGAGATTTTTGTCACCAGCTGTATTTTTATCTTCTTTCTTAAACAAACATATTAATTATATTAAGATTTTTTCACCAGCTCTATTCTATTCTTTCTTTAACAATACAATTGTGTTGATTACATAATTCTTAACTTATTTTGAGATTTTTTTTTCACAAGCTCTATATTCTTTTCTTTCTTTAATAATAAAATTGTGTTAAATATACAATTCTTAAATTATATTGTATATTAAAAAGGGATCAAATAAGAAGATAAAACCTTTGTTGCTATGACAAGCTGAACAAGTTTGGGTGCGTTACGCAGCATTTCCACTGCCTCATGATGAGTGGCTCCTATTAAACTCCTCCCATTTATCATCAGCAATTCATCACCTCGTTTCAGTCTTCCGTCTCTGTATAGGTAAACTCATAGGGCTTACATAAGCACATTGTCTAATAACTGATAATTTTAAGACATACTGTTATGCTACAATGTTTCTTAAATGAGACACCAAACCAGAGAAACTTTTTTTGACCTAATGCTGAATTATATAAAGAAGACTATTTTGTATAAACAGAAATTACTTAATGATATACCATGTACTGACATTAAATTGGCACCTTTGTTTTATGATCTAACTTATACCAGTTTTATGAATAAAAATCAGTTTTATTTCAATGTATGCTTTAATATATAATATGAAGCAATGCATGGATAAACCAGTCAATGAACACAAATAGACCTGCCTTTCCATTTGATGTTCAAGGATTTGAAGTTAAATTATAAGATAATAAGGTACCCATCTGCCATCTTTTAATTACCATCGAAATTTAAACTTTTAATTACTAAAAAAAATCTATTAATGACTAGCATAGACTGGACAAAATAGACCAGTAAACAGAAAAGTTCATGATTGCCCTTGTCTTCCAAACAACTAAGTTTAATCTTACTTTAGCTTTGTTGAATTGGACGGCTAAGGCTGATTCATACATTTTCAATTTTGTTTCCATGGTAGAACCAGAACTTTGTATATTTAGAGTCAATCTTGAAAAGCCACAGGAGTCGGGATTAAACCCCATACCTCCAGATAATTATGTGTTCACAACATCCAGCCCATCACTGGCAACAAAATCTCACCATTTGTAACTTCTTTGCAATCCTTTTTAACATTTAGCCCATGACTGATTTACTCAGTCCATGACTGATTTACTCAGTCCATGACTGACTTACCCAGTCCATGATTGATTTACGCAGTCAATGACTGATTTACTCAGTCCATGACTGATTTACTCAGTCCATGACTGATTTACTCAGTCCATGATTGACAAGTTATCTACTTGACCAAAAGGGACAGTAACCAGGAATGTTAATGATTGCTCCATTTTATTCACAAACACATTGCATGATTACCACTGTGCAAGCAGTTATTCAACCATAATTAGGCGGCTCAGTAAATTATTGACAAGTATCTTTGCATCGTTAGCTCTATGCAAGCACATTGACAACAGAACTGGTAAATTCAATTCATTGAGAAGTATCTATTTGGACAGTAACCCCGAACGTAAATAATTGCTCATGTTTGGTACAAACTCTTGTCATAACAACCTTTAAATGGTCAACTCTATCTTTACCACTTAGATATGTATTTTTACACATTTGTAGTCCCTTAAAAAGTTAAATTAAATTAAAGACCTTTCTTAGTAGATTCAAGTTTTTAAGGCTTCATTATCCAACCCTTAGATACTGATGAGCAGCAAACAGCATAAAACCTGAGCAGACTGCGAGTAACTGGCAGGCTGTTCTGGTTTTATGCAGTTTGCACATAGCAATTTTTACTTTGCTTTTAAGTGGGAAAGGGTCAATTAACAAGTATATTCAGAACAGAACCGTACAATAACAATGAGCAATACTTATTGAGTCTCACTCTAGGAAACCAGCAATATATACAAGTGCATAAAGTGTCAGCCCAGTTAAGAATATGGCTTATCATTCTGGGACAACACTTTCAGCTTATATTTTCACAAAACTATTTTAACAATTTTCTGTGAAGAAAGTCTCTTTTTATTAAAAAACCAGTTCATGCAGAAAGTGACGTCCCTTAAAAGCCTGTACAAACTGCACAGGGTAATCTGGGATGACACTTTACGCACATGCATCAAGCCCAGTTCCCACAGAACATGGCTCAATGTCCTGGTATGAATACCTTTGTGCAGGCCCGTTCTCAGAAATGCCAGCGACAAAAATGCCAATGTCTCCTCGCTTTGAGCCCTTCCCACCCGCCACATGTAGGCCCAGGCTGTTGTTCTCCTTCATTATGTGCAACTTGGTGATGATTCTCTTCTAGAAATAAAACATGTTAATGAATAATTTCACCTGGGTATTTGTTATTTCTACTATTCATTTTCAGTGCAAACATTTGGACGAATTTGTATTTGAAATCTTATTGCATCCACTGAAAAAATAAGTACTTAAGGGCTGTTCTTTTTTCTTTTTCAACTGTTGAATTTTACGAGGGAAACATTTTGGCAAAGTAGATAGTGTTACAAAAATTATATGAACAATATAATTGAAACAATATGGTTTGGTTTATGTTTCAGGCAATTTTTTGCTAACGATTTTTTGGAAAAAGTTAATAACAATTACATGTATTAATAATCTTAACAGCCAAATTTTGTAAAATGGGACCATAATATGACAATGCAAACTTAAACTTCAAGTCAGTTAAAACAATACAGGTATGGTGCATCCAAAAGTTTTATGCGTTTGATTTCAGCTTGTTTTCTAATTGCAAATCACAATTTTCTCTTATTTGATAAAATGGTCACCTCCTCTTTACCATATTTATTTAGCATGACCTTTTACCTTTCCAAATGTTGGTGTTGATTGGCAGCTCGTATATTCAAATTCAGAGCCATCAAAACTACAAAGGCTTGTAGGGGTGGCATTGTTCCTTTGTCTGAAAAGGTCAGAACTTTTGGATGACTTTCGTTGACGATACAATCTTTCACAAAGCTGGACCTCCGTGTCAGACTGGTAACGATCCAGCTCTGCATCCAAATCATTTGCACCTGAATTGTGTACACTGCTGCCATAGTTGTATTGTTTTGCTAACTGCGTGGTGTTGGCATAATCCATAGTGCGGTGATTGGTGGTTGTTTTCTGGATGTCCTCCACTGCCGATGCACTATGGGTTCGAAATTTACTCATTCCAAAAATGCCGAGCTTATTAGCAGATTTCTTGTGATTCACGTGTTCAGTATTTTTGTTGACATTATTGCAGTACCTGCCGTTACTATGGAGATAATTGACGTCTGATGCCGTTTCAATAAAAACGTCATCGTTTGACACTGTCAAACTGTTCACTGAATTGTGGCGCAGAGAATTTGTGAGACTTATTGAGTCTGATTCAAGACACGAAGCAGATTGTGCAAAGTGGGTTTGACGAGCTAGTTCCACACGAACAGATGACTCCATCAGGTTTGAACTCGAGTGTGATCCATATTGTTGAATGCTGTTGCTAAGAGATGGTGGATGTGGTACAGCCCGCTTTCGTTTCCGTCTCATTTTTAGTACAATGTAGCCCTCTTTTACTTTGTTTTCAATAATTTTTCTGAAAATAAAACGGATGCAATTAATGTCATTTAAAACTAATACCCTAACCTACTTACTGGTGGTTTTCTTTGGGCATTAATCAAAGTGGAGCATACTTGGCACAAAGTCGCTCTGGAAAAGTGTGTCCTTTGTATATTATGACCTGTGATCAGAAAAACAAGGCTTAATGCATGTGTGTATAGCATCCTTCCAGATTAACATGTGCAGTTTACACAGCGTAATCAGGGATGACACTTTCCACGTTTATGTACTTTTTACACTTTTACTTTTTAAAGCAATTAATTAAAAAGAATCAATCTAGCCAAACAGTGTCATCACTGATTAGCCTGTGCAGCCTGTGCAGATTACACAGGCTTATCTGGGATGACTCTTTACACACATGCATTAAGCAAGCTATTCACAAAGTTCGCCTCATATATGTTACACACCAAGGTCGATTTCAATGGAATATAATTATGCATATTATAACTGACATCTTTAAGAGCTTAGCCATGAAGTTCTTTTTTTTTGCCATTGTAAACCAATAACCCAACATATCACAAACCACCCACTGCTTATTGTGTATACATAAGTTGGGGAACTGACAAAACTATCAATTATGGTAGCCAGCCTGAAGTATGTTAACTGGAGTTAATTACTGGAGTTGAACCACTGATCTATGAAATGAATACCAGCATATCAATGTGAGGTGGGATAACTGAGCCCATATGTCTATCTTTATGATTCCCTTACCAACAGGTGCCCTATTAACTTGATTATTTTCAGCTCCTCCACGAGTGTAGCAATTTAAAAGAACCTTAAAATAGTTTTTGTGCCATTGTTTACATCAGAATTCCCGACATTAGATTCTCAACAGACATTAGTTTTTTTGCTGATTTTGACACATTAGGAGAATGGTTCCTACATTATGACAAACCCAGACAATTGTTACAACATTATTTTGAGAGCCTGAACATTTGTTTCTTCATTTAAATGACAGCCAAGACATTGGTTACCACATTACATTGACACCTCTTAAATTGGTTACTACATGATTACTTCCCTTGTTACTTCTTCCTTACATGTATAGGTAGTTTCAAAGTAGTTCACACATGTATAGGTAGTTTCAAAGTAGTTCACACATGTATAGGTAGTTTCAAAGTAGTTCACAACCAAAGTCATGGGGACTTCCGGGGTGCACAGTCTTTTAATTAATTTTTTATGTTAATTGAAATTACATTCATCTGCTCATAATGAATTGGCTTTCTTATAACAAAATTGATGACTTGAATTGTTGGCTAAATATGCTGATGAGGTGATAACCTTTGATCAGTGTATTCTTTGTAGATAAGTGTGGCATCTTATTGTTAGAACCAATGCCTGGGGCGTCAATATAATGTAGAAATCAATGTCAAGGCTGTAAAAAAACGTAGGAAAGGGTGTCCGCCTGTTTCAAAATAAGCATATGAACCATTGATGTTCGGAACCAATGTCCTGTTAATATCTACATCAAAAGCATTTGTAAAACGTTTCTCTTTATTACTTGGTGTACACAATATGCTTGTTTCTGATTAACAGTTCTGGTAACCTGGCTATGCCACTGTATTGCTTGGATGGGAAACAAATGTGTTTATCTCTCTTCATTGAAAACATCCTGACATTTGGTAGCTTTATGATGATTTCATGTGTTGGGTAAAACAACACAATTCATCAAGCTTTATGGACCACCAGGGATTTTAAAATTCATTTCAGTAAAAAACAATCATCAAGTTCTTGAAATGTCAAGTATTTAATTATTTATTTTTTTGAAAACAGATCAAACTTTCTGAGAAAAGGTATGATGATTCTTATAGCTTTAAGCAATTTCTGGAGTCTGAGAAATTGTTATTTGAAATTTGCAATAGCATAGTAAACATTATAATCTAAAGAAAACAACCCATGCAAAAGACAAACTTACAGGACATAAGGTCTGATGAACTGAAGTTTACTGGACTTCACCAGATTTTACCAGACCTTGTTCTTGTTAACCAAACAATAGAATATAACTTTTAAAGAGTTTATTTTTATCATAATATGATGTTCACACTTTTAAACAAATCTAAAAGCAATAAAATAACAATTAAATTTAAACATGTTCTATCTAAACATTGGCACAACTGTCAATTTAAAGTGAAGAAAGTTTTGTGATTTATAAAAAAATAAATTTTCAAGTAATTGTACAGTTATTCAAGTTTTCACGATCGTTGAAACAGCCACTTGTGCTGCTGACTTTCGCATCAAATCTTGACACAGAACAGGCAACGGTCGTGTGGTTCCCTGCCTTAAATTTACGATGATTACAAGGATTGAAACCAGTTAAATTCAGTGAATTTAACCAACCAAACACATATTGTGGTCACGAAACTGTCAAACAAAATATTTGACAGGTTCTAAGAATCGCACTTGGAGTTTTGTTTACATGCCCAGCAAAGATTGCAAGTTCAACTGATTGGTAAAAACTGTTTTATTTTAAAAAATAAACCATTCGGTATTTATTTTACATATTCCTAGTTTCGTTTTCATTTTTACCCAAAACACAATTTTATATAAAATTGTTTTTGTCAGACACGAGGACCTGCAGTTTCTAGAATGATACTGGACCTCAGCAAATTTTATCGGAAAAGGTTTCACTCCTTTGATTGGTTGAAGAAAATAATGCTTAAGAAAGATTGCTTTAATCAAATTACAACAAAAGTTCCTCAGTAAGAGGCATATGCCCCCCCCCCCCCTAAAAAGGGCTTTGAACTAGTGACCCCAATTTCAATAGGGGTCATCTACTGTCCTAGGCCAATGCACATGGGAAGTATCAAGCCAATCGGTCAATTCCTTGATGAGTTATTGATCTGAAACAATTTTCACACTTATTGTGACAGTGACCTTGACCTTTGACCTAAGTGACCTGAATTTTGATAGGGGTCATCAACTGTTCAAGGCCAATGCACATGGGAAGTATCAAGCAAATCGGTGTATCAGTTGACGAGTTATTGATCGGAAACGATTTCACACTTAGTGTGTAACAGTGACCTTGACTTTTGAGCTAGTGACCCCAATTTTGATAGGGGGATTTAGGCAATGCACATGGAAAGTATCAAGCCAATCGGTCAATTCGTTGACAAGTTATTGATCGGAAACGATTTTCACACTTAGTGTGAAAGTGACCTTGACCTTTGACCTAGTGACCCCAATTTTAATAGGAGTAATCAACTGTCCAAGGCCAATGCACATGTGAAGTATCAAGCCAATCGGTCAATTAGTTGACGAGTAATTGATCGGAAATGAACTCGTCTACCCACCGACAGACAGACCGACAGACATCTAGCAAAACAATATACCCCTTCTTCTTCGAAAAGGGGCATAATAAGGGTTACAGTTAAATAAATCACATAATTCTGCATATTTTGTATTTACCTGACCAGTTTTAGTGTCGTTTGGACAGTTGGCATTAACATTTGCATGCATGGAGTTTTAGTTAGCTTTGTAATCTAAAGCACTTAGCCTTTGAAGGAATAAATAATAATACACCAAATAACATTTCTTGATAACACTTAAGACAAACAAGGGCTGTTTGTAAAACATGCATGCCCCCCATATGGGCTGTCAGTTGTAGTGGCAGCCATTGTGTGAATACGTTTTTTGTCACTGTGACCTTGACCTTTGACCTAGTGACCTTAAAATCAATAGGGGTCATCTGTAAGTCATGATAAATGTACCTATGAAGTTTCATGATCCTAGGCCTAAGATTTTTCGAGTTATCACCCGGAAACCATTTTACTGTTTCGTGTCACTGTGACCTTGACCATTGACCTAGTGACCTGAAAATCAATAGGGGTCATCTGCCAGTCAAGATCAATGTACCTATGAAGTTTCATGATCCTAGGCAGGGTTTTGTTTTGGCCCGATTTTATAGCCGAAATTTGGCTATTATTCCCAATCACAAAAAGTATACTTTTTTCTTAACCAAATTTTCAATTTTCTAAGTATAAAAAAGGCACATAATTCTGTCAAAATGCATGCCAGAGTTATCTTACTTTGCCTGCCCAGTCCCCTCATGATAGTAAGTTAGTGTACCAAGTTTGAATGCAATAGCTTTGATACTTTATGAGAAAAGTGGACCTAAACACAAAACTTAACCAGACGCCGACGCCAAGGTGATGACAATAGCTCATAACTTTTTTTCAAATGACTTTGACCTTTGACCTAGTGACCTGAAAATCAATAGGGGTCATCTGCGAGTCATGATCAATGTACCTATGAAGTTTCATGATCCTAGGCATAAGTGTTCTTGAGTTATCATCCGGAAACCATTTTACTATTTCGGGTCACCGTGACCTTGACCTTTGAACTAGTGACCTGAAAATCAATAGGGGTCATCTGCGAGTCATGATCAATGTACCTATGAAGTTTCATGATCCTAGGCATAAGCATTCTTGAGTTATTTTCTGGAAACCGTTTTACTATTTCGGGTCACCGTGACCTTGACCTTTGACCTTGTGACCTGAAAATCAATAGGGGGTCATCTGCGAGTCATGATCAATGTACCTATGAAGTTTCATGATCCTAGGCCAAAGCGTTCTTGAGTTATCATCTGGAAACCATTTTACTATTTCGGGTCACCGTCACCTTGACCTTTGACCTAGTGACCTGAAAATCAATAGGGGTCATCTGCGAGTCATGATCAATGTACCTATGAAGTTTCATGATCCTAGGCCTAAGCGTTCTTGAGTTATCATCCGGAAACCATTTTACTATTTTGGGTCACTAAGACCTTTCACCTAGTGACCTGAAAATCAATAGGGGTCATCTGCGAGTCATGATCAATGTACCTATGAAGTTTCATGATCCTAGGCCTAAGCGTTCTTGAGTTATCATCTGGAAACCATCTGGTGGATGGACATACATACGGACGGACGGACCGACATGAGCAAAACAATATATCCCCTCTTCTTGGAAGGGGGACATAAATATCTTTAAACTAGAACCGTACCTATAAGTAATGCAAAATTAGATGCATTGGCAAAACATAATAAGTAAATGGCACTCATTTCACAATTCATGGAGATTAATATAATAAAAGACAAGCATCAAACCAACAGCCTTGTACTTGATTTATGTGTCGCTTTGTGAGTTGATTTATGGTTGGTTTTGTTTCTGCCAGCTACTGTGACTGAGTCTTGTGGACATGGCAGGAAGGCAAGCTGTGTTCCAGACATTGACAACATTAATTCAGGCATAATACAGTATTGGTCTGCTGAATAAATAACCAGCAATCTGCCATTTACATCTGCAAATGATTTCTGTATGGGGTGTTCATACTGTACATTACAACACTTATGTTCCATATCTTGGCTGCTTTAGGACAACATTTAATGTAACCTTTAATTTACATGTTTTCTCATTGTTACATGACAAAAGATTTTCATCAAAACACAGAACATAAAAATCTGCCTCGTTTTATATAACTAACATAAAGTTCCAAAAGAAAAAAGCCTTACTTTTACACACAAAAAAATGCATTAAATAGCTTTAGTATTTAAACAAATCGCTTCTGTCAATCATCCTCTCCTCCGTTTCTATATTTGTTATTTTATATCTTGTGAACCATTCCACACTTATCAAACAAATAGCAATGTAAAAAAATTACATCATTATTTTATCAGAACACCTGCACAAAACTGAGCACTATCTAACACATTTTCTTTCATGCAACACAATAAAAGTGAGCAAAATGTCACAATTTATCTTCTACAAATATGGGAGAGACAAAGGCCTTATTTTCTTATCTTTCACATTAGAAACAATAACTTTGTTCATTTCTCCAATGTCTTGATAGCGTAACAGTCTGTTTTAAAGTTCAGACAATGCACCAGCAAACTGCACCCTCTATGTTTCCCTTTAAGTTCTAAGAAACAGAGCTTCACCAGCTATTTTAGAGAAGATAATTGCTCAAGATAATGATATCTCACTTTAACTTTGGCAGTGATAACCCCCAGTCTTTGATGTGAAGAAGTTTTATAGGTTAAAAACATAAATCTTCATAAGCCAAAACCCACAGCAGGGAGCCACCATGGATCCAATAACAGAGGTTACCACAACAAAACAGTGGTTGTGTAAAATAGAGGAAATCTGCACTGCATCAATCACAAACAATATGTTTGCTCATTATCAACCAAAAGAAACTGGCATGCTGAAAGCCACATTGGTTCATTGGAAACTCTCTGTACAAGGCTGATAAGGGTTTCTTTCAACCAATCTATAAATAATTTTAGTTGCCTTTTTTTACAGGCCATTTAGTGCATGGGTTTTTTAATCTGCTAGTCTAAAAATGTTTAAAACCAATATCCTGTATGTGCCATTAAGTGTAAACAGTTCGTGATGTTTCTTTATATTCAATTTGCGTTATGTTTCTCAGAATTCAGGCCCGTTAGCCAGGGTTTTGAAAAGGGGGGTGCGAATTTTCCCATCAACGAATGTTATCGAGCAACGAAGTGGTGTTCCCCTCCTGCAATCGGGGGTTTGAAGGTCCTCCCCCTAGAAACATTTTGTAAATTAAACGTATAACAATGCATTCCGGTGACTTTTTATATGTATTTAGAGACTGAAGTTATAGAGCATTTTTATATGAAATTTCCCTTTCATTGACCATACTCAGTGACTAATCGACATGTATAATATATAACATACATGTATTTCCCATTACCGTTTTTCATTTACTACCTGTATGGACCAGTCTAGGAAATACATTATATTATACGGCGTTTAATCCGACACTAGTATGCGCGAACATTCTTTGTTAACATATGCAACAACACAGTTATAGTGTAACATAACGCACACAAAACACACATTTGGGGCATTGTTGGATTTATATAATGATCGTAATTTGTACCAAATTTCATACAGCCTCCTGGATTAAGAAATCAATAGCCTCGGGTTATAAGTACCGGGCAGGAATATTTGCTTACCTTATGTGTCAATCTTCGGTCATTTCCGTATGTATTCATTATGTGTCTGTTGCATTCGTCATAGACATGACTTTTTGTGACTTTACACAGCCAATCAGAATTGTACACGTAACAATTATCAAAGCTTTCGTTGTTTATATCTATATTGATAAAGCAGTCTTACTTGGGAAGTGAAAGATAGCAGAAGTATCATTGCTTGTGTCGCGGGATGGGCCCGTTGCGGGCTTCGCATTAATCTTGTATTTAACATACATTTTGAAAACGTTGTGCTGTGTTAATAAGCAGAAATAAAACGCATAGAAATCAGAATTGGACTCTGTCTATGTTTATTGTCTACTTTTAAGTATGTGTTATGGTACAATAGAAAGTAAAATCAACAATAAGAACAGGGTTTTTATCTGATTTTGGGGAAATGACCTGGCCTTTTCTTGAGGGAAAGAAAATCGCTCGAAACGCCGGATTTTGGAGAAAAATCATGCAAAACGTCGGATTTTGGGGAAAATAAGGAAAGTCTTGAATAATCAATTTAACAATTTTTGCTGTTTTTAAAACAAATTCAAGGCAACAGATAATTTAATTATGCAATATTTTTCTATTTTTCTATTTTTTACACTGAATCAGGTTAACTTATATATTTAAAGGTTAAAAAAAAATATTTGTGTGTGTGAGTGTGGGGGGGGGGGGTGGAATGAAATCTAGGGGAAAATTAACCAGCTGAGGGGAAACATAATCTGAGGGAAAAAGGCCGTACTCTGAGCAGGTCACAAAGAACGAAAAAAACGTAAAGAACTATATAAAATATCATTTTTTATTGGAATCTTGATAAAATTAGTGTATTTTACCATTCAAAAATTTCACCATTCATAAGTCAAGCAAATTAAAAGGAAATATTTAACTTTTTTTTTTCAAAACAAATGTATGTTTCTGCTACTATGGATATTACCTGAGAGGCCTAGCATTGCTCTAAACGTGCTAATAGTGTATTGTACAACAAACAGTGTTTAACAAAACTGGGTCATCTCTAATTTGCATCAATACCAGGGTGCAGATCACGCGACTTTGTTAATGGAAGTCAACAATCCGTTAAGTGCTGCTTTTTCCCAAATAACTTTGTAAAACAATGGTATTAAGAATCTCAACAAGTGCATAAAAGATAGATTTTTAAGCTGCGCATGCCAATGTGATATACATCAGAATTACTTTATACAATAAGCATCTGTTCTTTTTTCAAATTTTTTATTTATAATGCACAAATATCCTTCACGCAAATTGAATTTTTGTCACCGATTTCAGACCTATTCTCAAGGATCGGAACAAACTGCAAGAAAAACTGTCTTTTATGCACTGAAGATTTTGCAAAGGTATTTCAATAACGTGACATATTTGTAAAAATAAAGTTCTGAACGGTGTGTTTACATTCTGTCCAGCCAGTGTGTAAATACCTGAAAACCAAGCTGATTCTGAACCCTGAATACTAAACAGAATCAAAATGGTATTACTGGTTATTTTTACTTTTGTCAACTATTTTTAACAAATTAGTTATCTGTTTTCTAAACGAATTTCGGAAAAATATAAAACGTAAGGCTTCACAAAGACCCTATAACCACAAGCTACTGGCCTTTTGGTCTCGAAGTCCTTCACAGTGTATACCAGGTCATTGAAAAAAAGGACATATTTGCCCATTATGCTCAAGATCCGTCACAATTAATGAACATTAAACATTACCGTCCACCTGATCAAATGTAACAACGGTTTAAATTCATTAGTACAGCATAGATCTTCTCACATGTTGCTGTCAAAACTTCTATTGATTCTAGCAATTCTGCGTTTAAAAATTGTAAAGAAAAATCACAGTCTATCTTGGAAATGACTGCATAGAGTAATTTAATTATAAGGTGACCTGTTGGTAGGCTATTGAATTCTACATTATTGTAACGCTTAAAAACAAAGACTCAGGGAAAAGATAAATAACCGTTTTTGCGTCGAATAGAGTTGGGTGCAACTTATAGTACACATTTTTATAGTACACATTTTTTTTTTTACTTGTCAAAAAACATTGGGTGCGAACGCACCAAACGCACCCCCCCTGGCTACCGGTATGAAATTGTGTACATCCTATTCTTCATCTTGTTTTCCATTACTATTGTTACCGTTACAAATAATTTTATCTTAAATCTGTGAAAAAAAGATTTGTGAACATTTTCATTGGTAACTTTTAATTGACCAATCCCATTAGTATTATTTTGCTAAAATGACAACAGTGACATGTCAGATCTTATAAATCTGCAAGCATTTTCAGAAAATGTATGAATAACTATAACCATAACAGGATAGCAAGCATTTTTTAACAATTGCAGGCAATATGCCATCTTTTGACCATGTTTATATTATAAATGACAAGGAAAAAGAGAAACAAGAGTGTGACATGATGGACCTAACAGCTTACCTGTCGTACTCAAGTAAATCTGAAAGCCTTACCAATGTCAAATGCTTGAACCATTGCTGGAATATATGCCATGATGTCATTCAAAATAATTTGACAGCATTGAATAAGTCATGTAATAGAAATTGGACTGTTCCAAAGAAAGGATTGTTTTGCCATGACATTGTATTCTTCTTATGTTTAATTTTACTTAAGATATTATGGCAATAGGAAAATTGTTAAGTATGGTTAAAAATGACGTCATTTTTAACTTTACATGAAACTTTGCAAGAAGCCGATTTGTTCGAGTATACAGTATTGACAGTTCAATGTTAAATGAACAACATTTGAAGATATAACTGATGTATATGTTCTGCCACCTAATGGGAAACAGTAAAACCAGGATTTACCCTTAAGCACATTTTCTGACTTAGCAGACTAAATAGTATGACCTGATCTGGATCAATTAATCCTGCAATTCTTCTTGTAAACATGCTCTATTAGACAATTATCAGATTACCCACCTACCTCATGAACCTGATTAACATAATAGCCATGTAATTGGGTTGTTTGTCTAGCTTATTTCCAGCAAATGGTGCTTTAACCCTTCCAGTGCGGGAACCGAATTTTGAAGGCCTTTGCAAACAGTTTGGATCCTGATGAGACGCCACAGAACGTGGCGTCTCATCAGAAACCAAACTGTTTGCTATTCTGATATTATTCTTAGAAAAAAATCGAAGAAAATGCTAATTTTAGAAATCCAGCAGACGACATTTTAGCAGAAGACAAATTTCCCAGCATTCAAAGGGTTAACTTACTGTACATGCTCACATATCAACAACACTTTAGCATGGTTTTCCTTGGTTTCAATAAAACAGGACAAAAAAGTTTATTGTAGAAGTTATCTTTTGCAACTTCATTTTGTATGTTTGTATTTTTATCAAGAACAAGGGTTTCATCGCGGTTAAGATGGTTTGTTGTTATAATTGGGCATGAACAATTTTTCATATGGTGTTCACCCTTCACACAACAGTACACTGTAACTCCAATATAGCGCGGTCAATGGGGTCCAAGCCGCGAAACAGCGTTATAACGGATCCGCGTTACAGGTTTTGAGCTGATTTACTGCAGGGCGCTATAAAAAAAAAACAGGTATAGAATAGCCTATAATATAGGTCATGTATATTGCCATGCTGTGTTGATGCAAATACATGCATATAAACCGAATCGTTTCGATAACAGTATACATACCGCTTTTCTTATGTGCACATTTATCCGATAATCCAATAAAATTGCAACATCACTTAAAAAATAATAATCTTGAACATTAATGACGATATATGTTTAAGAAATTCGTAAACACAACCGTACGCAATATGCCATTTTCAGAAGTGTTAAGAGTACAGTGCATTATGGGGCAGAGCTTTCATTGGACGAGCGACTTTAAATTTAGATTGAATGCAATACGACTCAGGTACAAAAAAATTGTTTTATTGCGTCATACGCATGCAAAAAAAGTGTTTCCCGGGGACTTTCTGATACCGCGCGAAAATGAAAGTGAAACTCTGTTAACAATTGCCGGTACACTGCGTTCGCATGTAAATAAATCGTCTGCATTATTTAATTTCTTATACACGAACTGAAAGATTAAATGACATAATACTAGAATGATAATGAAATGACAGAAAAAGTTGTTTTATACAGTAGGCAGTATATTTCACAGCCGCTCATTTAATATAGTCAAACTGCAACCATATCAAAGTAAGAATGTTTCAATCGTTTTGAATTACTTGAATTGTATAACTATCCCGCTTGCACTTAACTTATGGAAATTATCGCACTATCAAAGTAAGAATGTTTCAATCGTTTTGAATTACTTGAATTGTATAACTATCCCGCTTGCACTTAACTTATGGAAATTATCGCACTGAACCGCTCTGATGAGGAATACATGTAATAAACACTGACACGCGAGTTTTTCACACCTTTATTGACATTACACAACAGATTAACACCAATTAGCTGTCGGTGTTGTTTAACCTCGAGGCGATTATAATCGGTTCAACGGACGGTTGAATAAAGCAATCAACATGACTGTGATTGCCGCCATCTTTGAATTGTCTGAAAATACATGAAGTTGCATAATACGGATTTGAATCACAAATCAAATGGAAGGTTGGAGAAAAAATGGGATCCAAGCACCCTCCGCGTTATATTGGATTCAGCCTTATAACGGAGCGCTTTATATTGGAGTTACAGTGTATAAATATCACAAGTATTTCATAGCATAAATCAGAATACTGGTAGACAGGTAATATTATAAGCTGTTAGTGTTAGCGTAATGGCTGGAACAGTTTAGAATGCCATATTGTACTAATTTTAACTATAACAAGAAATATCTTTAAAAAAGATATACGGCGTTGATAGTTCAACGAATGAGATCAAGGATAGCGAATGTCTTTTTCTGTGCAGCTCTTAGCTGCATCACACGCAGTACTGGATGTTACGCTGAGTTTTCGCGGCTTATTTTACATTATTACATATTGCTGGTCATAAACCTATAGATACAAAACAGAAAACCAAAAGAAGAATGGAAGTGAAATTAAAACATACGAGTCAACCGGCCACACGCGAAGTATCCGTATTTATAGGCGCGTTCTTCGAACAAACCTGTTTTAGTGGTTTGTCCAGCATTGCTGTTTGATTTGATTATTAACAGTAACGAGAATCATCGCCCTCATGCTTAATACATAAGTCAATATGGTGAAATAATTATTGTTTAATTAATCAAAAATAGTATTTATCATTGTATTGTTGAAAACACATTTAGAATCTATTATTGACATACCATAATTATATTGCTGAATATCTTCATTTAACATATTTCTGGTCTTAAGAACATTCCAGGTCACCTAGTTCATGGATAGCATCTTTATTATATAACGATTATTTTACTGGCCGTGAACTCCGGTGATGATCTGTATATAAACTCTGACATTCACACACTAACTGCGAAATGACCCGATACCTCGCGGGTTGAAATGCAATGCATTAAAGTGAGGCCTCGCTTCCACTGCTCTTTATACTTTTACATGTTAACATGTTGACAGGAATATGGAAGTAAGTACTAAATATGAGAATATAGCCTTTAAGCATAAACGCTTTTGCGCTGGTAATTCTCTGAAAATAAAAGGTGCACGCACAAACTGTATTGATGTCGAGAATTGAGTGTAAAACTGTTCTATCTATTAAGCCTTTTCATTAGAGATAAAATTGTTTCATGCAGTAAAACAGTGTTACAAAGACGCGGATATGTTTCCAATGTTCTGGTGGTATACTCAAATCAGCCAATGGAATAAATGAAGTGTATTCATTCGTACCTAGCCGCGGGAAATTTTATTTGAATTTTATTGGACACTTACAAAGGTCAGGTAAGGTGAAAAGCTGGCTTAAAACAGCTTACGCCGAAAAATAGAAAACAGAAGGTCATCATCACGCCAATAATTTATGTTGAAAAATTGCAGACGCCCATGTATTTAAACACAGAGCAAACAAAAGAACAACAAATAACAATGAACATAACGTGAACATGTGTTTGATTTCTTAAATGAGATTTGATTGATTTGTGAGAGTTTGAGATCAGAGCTATAATTGGGACTTCATTATGTGTTGTTAATTAGTTGTTTTACAAAATAATTGTCTTCATTGTCCTTAAAAATCATAATATTATGTTAGAATAGCCACACATTAGTCTTAGATCACATTTATATTCATGACATTATTATAAAACAAGAGGGTCATGATGGCCCTGAATTGCTCACCTAACTAACCAAATACAATCCCAACCCAGATTTCATCAAGATAAACATTCTGACAAAATTTCATAAAGATTGGATGAAAACTGTGACCTCTATTGTCTACACAAGATTTTTCTACTATTTGACCTATTGACCTAGTTTTTGACCCCAGGTGACCCAAATACAACAACAACAACAACATTTATTCAGCAATAAAGCTTACAATAAAGCTTTTAGCCTACATTAGTGAATACAAATATACTTCTGGTTCAGAAGATTGCACTTAGTATCTGATAGAGGAGGAAGAAAACTTTTAATCGATTGCTTTGGTGTTTCAGTCATTGAAGTATAAAGGTGAAAAGATCGTTAAGGGAGGAAAATCAGTAAGTTCCGATGTGTTCATATATCGCGATTGCTTCCCCTAGACTGTTAGTTCGTATATAATAAATGACATTTGTATTAATGAGCGCAGGAAGCGTTAAAGCGGGTATATACGATTTTTATATGTGCTGAATTGTAAAATATTGATACAAATATGTTATAATAACACACAATATGCAAGAAAAATGATACATTTAAGACGAATTTCATAAAATACAGCAAATACATATTAGCGCCCCGAGCCGATTGTGACGAAGATAATTCGTAATTATTTTCCTACAATAAAAGATGCATTCGTCTTTTTAGTAAGTGTTCTTGTGTCGTATGAATCGATATCGCTGCAGGAATTTAAAATGAACCGTTAAACTAAATTTAGATTCACATCGTACATGCATGATATACATGCTGGCAAATTCGGCTGTACAGCCTTTTTCGATTTCAGAATTAAATATCTGGCTTATTTAGCATTTTTCGACACATGTTCTTCTTAACTTTTATTTTAGTTTATATTGAAATATATGTATAATAAGTTTTTTACACATTTTATATTAATTAATAAATATTTGACAAGATCGTATATACCCGCTTTAAAAATGTTTATGAAATTTCTTTTCTTTCATTTTAATATAGTCTGAAATCTGAAAAATGTCAGTGTTTATGTATTAATTGATTGGATGTAAAACCTGTTATGTGGATATGATTCTGACATATTGAAAAAAAGCTTAAAGATTTAATCAACAATCCCAACCCAGATTTAACCAAGATAAACATTCTAATCAAATTTTATAAAGATTGGATGAAAACTGTGACCTCTATTGCCTACACAAGGTTTTTCTATTATTTGACCTAGTGACCTAGTTTTTGACCCCAGATGACCCAAATACAATCCCAACCCAGATTTCTTCAAGACAAACATTCTGACCAAATTTCATGAAGATTGGATGAAAACTGTGACCTCTGTTGTCTACACAAGGTTTTCTATTATTTGACCCAGTGACCTAGTTTTTGACCCAAGATGACCCAAATACAATCCCAACCCAGATTTCATCAAGATAAACATTCTGACCAAATTTCATAAAAATTGGATGAAAACTGCGACCTCTATTGTCTCTACAAGGTTTTTCTATTAGTTGACCTAGTGACCTAGTTTTTGACCCCAGATGACCCAAAAACAATCCCAACCCAGTTTTTATCAAGATAAACATTCTGACCACTTTCATAAAGATTGGATGAAAACTGTGACCTCTACTGTCTACACAAACAAATTGTTGACGTTTTTTCTATTATTTGACCTAGTGACCTAGTTTTTGACCTCAGATGACCCAAATACAATCTTAACCCAGATTTCATCAAGATAAACAATCTGACCAAATTTCATAAAGATTGGATGAAAACTGCGACCTCTATTGTCTACACAAGGTTTTTCTATTATTTGACCTAGTTTTTTACCTAGTGACCTAGTTTTTGACCCCAGATGACCCAAATACAATCCCAACCCAGATTTCATCAAGATAAAGATTCTGACCAAATTTTATAAAGATTGGATGTAAACTGCGACCTCTATTGTCTATACACGGTTTTTCTATCATTTGACCAAGTTTTTGACCTAGTGACCTAGTTTTTGACCCCAGATGACCCAAATACAATCCCAACCCAGATTTCATCAAGATAAACATTCTGACCAAATTTCATAAAGATTGGATGAAAACTGTGACCTCTATTGTCTACACAAGCAAATTGTTGACGGACGCACACACGCACGCACGCACATACGGACGCCATACATCACACGGTCACATAAGCTCACCATGTCACTTCGTGACAGGTTAGCTAAAAACATTACAAAAAAAATCCATGAAAATATCGCAAAACCCAATTTTAACAATATCTCCATCCAAATTAAAGTAATTGAGCAGAAACAGTCTTTCTATTTTTAGCAACAAGACCTTTACCTTGATTGGACTGACTGCAAATGGAATCTAGGTCTGAATGTAAAATGTATGCTATCTCCAGAGTTTCATTAAAATTGGGCAATGCAAACTTAAGTTATCGACCGGAAACTATGTGTCTGACCACAAAATCCAATCTAATAACTAGAATTTCTTTCACTTCTGTGAAAACCTAGTAAACAGATTCAACAACTTTGTTTAAATTTTGATACATCAAGAATGCATGCAAGGAATATGAGCAAAGTTAAGACTGCTACAATTTGCCTTTCAGAATTTGATAGTTTCAGTTTACATTTCCATTATCTGATGTTAAAAATATACAATTATAAACAGAAACATGGGCTGTTTGTAAAACATGCATGCCCCCCATATGGTCTGTCAGTTGTAGTAGAGCCATTGTGTGAATACATTTTTTGTCACTGTGACCTTGACCTTTAACCTAGTGAACTGAAAATCAATAGGGGTCATCTGCCAGTCTTGATCAATGTACCTATGAAGTTTCATGATCCTAGGCCTAATTATTCTTGAGTTATCATCAGGAAACCATTTTACTGTTTCGAGTCACTGTGACCTTAATCTTTGACCTAGTGACCTGAAAATTAATAGGGGTCATCTGCCAGTCATTATCAATGTACCTATGAAGTTTCATGATCCTAGACGTAAGCATTCTTGAGTTATCATCAGGAAACCATTTTACTGTTTCTAGTCACTGTGACCTTGATCTTTGACCTAGTGACCTGACAATTAATAGGGGTCATCTGCCAGTCATTATCAATGTACCTATGAAGTTTCATGATCCTAGACGTAAGCATTCTTGAGTTATCATCCGGAAGCCATTTAACTGTTTCCAGTCACTGTGACCTTGAACTTTGACCTTAAGTGACCTGAAAATCAATAGGGGTCATCTGCCAGTCATTATCAATGTTCCTATGAAGTTTCATAATCCTAGGCGTAAGCATTCTTGATTTATCATCCAGAAACCATTTTACTATTTCGAGTCACTGTGAGCTTGACCTTTTACCTAGTGACCTGAAATTCAATAGGGGTCATTTGTCAGTCATGATCAATGTACCTATGAAGTTTCATGATCCTAGGCCTAAGCATTCTTGAGTTATCATCCAGAAACCATTTTACTATTTCGAGTCACTGTGACCTTGACCTTTTACCTAGTGACCTGAAAATCAAAAGGGGTCATCTAGCTGCCAGTCATGATCAATGTACCTATGAAGTTTTATGATCCTTGGTGTAAGCGTTCTTGAGTTATCATCCTGAAACCATTTTACTGGTTCGAGTCACCGTGACCTTGACCTATGACCTAGTGACCTGAAAATCAATAGGGGTCATCTGCGAGTCATGATCAATGTACCTATGAAGTTTCATGATCCTAGGCATAAGCTTCTTGAGTTATCATCCGGAAACCATTTGGTGGACGGACCGACGGACATACAGATGGACCGACCGACCGACATGTGCAAAACAATATACCCCCTCTTCTTCGAAGGGGGGCATAATAAAGCGTAATGTCACATTGTCAATATAGCATAATTATGGCATTTCAAATAGCACAATTATAAAGCAGCCATATATATATATGTGGTAAATGTCACTACCATATAGTGCTATGCCACATGAATGCCATTTCTGATCTTTAACATTAAACAATGTGGTATGTGGGTCATGGTATTTAAAAGAGCTTTTTTGCAATAACTTAGATTTGATGTGGTGTGAAGTAAGGGTACATTTTACAGTCTTGAAACTGAATGCTCTAATAATTGGAATTCTCCAAAATCTGAACAGATACTTCAATCCTGATTGTTCTCCTATATTTGTATACCGTAACTGAAAAACTGTTACTTTTACAAAACGTAGTTCCATTTTCAATATTAGCAGATTCAAAATCTCAAACCCACGCACTGTATATAACTTCTAAAAGCCTCATACTGTTTTCCCTCATTACAACATTATTGAAGCTGCAAAAACTCTTACAATCTCATAAACCTGTCTCAGTAAATATTACAATTATTGCTGGAATGGGGCTGGATAAAAGAGAATATATAACAGAATAATGGAATAAAAAGACAGTCTGCTTTCATTCTTTTCCTTGTGCTGCATTTGTGTATGCTTTTTTATCAATTGCATAATTATGCTGTAATGCTTATCATTAGCAAGTAACTGAAACCTTTTGCTTAATAAGCATTGATACATTTTGTTATTAATATATATATAATATATATAATAATATCATTACAAAATTGTTTCAAATTTTAAGAAGAGGTCTTGTACAAGTTGACGTTTGTTCAGAAATCAAAGTGACTTTCTATGTTATGGTTCCACTAATACTTACTAAATAGATTAGTAAAGTACCAATAACCTGTTACTTGTAATCAAAGCAGTTACATATTTAACTTTTACTTCTGGAGCATGACACTTTTGGAACGCATGTTCGATTAAACACGCTTTGATTCTCAACAATTATATTTCGGAAATATTTCATGGGTTCTCACAATGTCCAAAAGTCACAGAAATTTTACCAATTACATGACACGTTTTTAAACAAGTTACTTTCATTCAGTGTTTGATTTTGTCATGTTTAGTTTTATTAGTTAGCTGTGTTCAAATTTCCAGATTTTGATTTCATTTCAAGAGTATTTTAAGTCACATGAAATATCAGTGGTCACAAGGTGGCTCACCAAAATTCATGACAATGGACTTAAGATAGCAAGTTCTCCTGCCATATATTTATAGGATATTTCCTTGATTTTGGGGTATAACCTTTAAAGAATTGCTTCAGTTATTTCCTCATTACAACTTAGACAATCTTGATTTTAGCTGTCTTGACCCAATCAGCAACAAAAGGTCACACAAAATGGAAATTGGGGAAAAGTTTCCAAAATTTACGGTGAAAAAGTGTTTTGAAAAGTATAACTTGTTTTCTTTTGTCTTTATTTATAAATGTCTATTAATGATATGGACACTATTCACAACTGTCAGTAACATACACATTTATATATCATTTTGCAAATTATAATACTCGGGCACAAGCTTAATGGTTAAAATATTGCACACAATCGTGCATTTTAGATATTCTGGCAAATGATAACTACACTTGACAATAGCTTTGGATGTGTTGAAATATCGTGTCTCCAAATCTGGAAATGCCTGTGTAGCTGAGTTTTTTTCTGCAAAATGATAAATAAACAAGGGCTGTTTGTAAAACATGCATGCCCCCCATTAGGCTGTCAGTTGTAGTGGCAGCCATTTTGTGAATATGTTTTTTGTCACTGTGACCTTGACCTTTGACCTAGTGACCTGAAAATTAATAGGGGTCATCTGCCAGTCATGATCAATGTACCTATGAAGATTCATGATCCTAGGTATAAGCATTCTTGAGTTATCATCCGGAAACCATTTTACTATTTCGAGTCACTGTGACCTTGACCTTTGGCCTAGTGACCAGAAAATCAATAGGGTTCATCTGCCAGTCATGATCAATGTGCCTATGAAGTTTCATGATCCTAGGCATAAGCATTCTTGAGTTATCATCAGGAAACCATTTTACTGTTTCGAGCCACTGTGACCTTGACCTTTGACCTAGTGACCTGAAAATCAATAGGGGTCATCTGCCAGTCATGGTCAATGTAACTATGAAGTTTCATGATCCTAGGCCTAAGCATTCTTGAGTTATCATCTGGAAACCATTTTACGATTTCGAGTCACTATGACCTTGACCTTTGACCTAGTGACATGAAATTCAATAGGGGTCATCTGCCAGTCATGATCAATATACCTATGCAGTTTCATGATCCTAGGCCTGAGCATTCTTGAGTTATCATCCTGAAACCATTTTACTATTTCGAGTCACTGTGACCTTGACCTTTGACCTAGTGACCTGAAAATCAATAGGGGTTATCTGACAGTCATGATCAATGTACCTATGAAGTTTCATGATCCTAGGCCTAAGCGTTTTTGAGTTATCATCCGGAAACCATCTGGTGGACGGACGGACGGACGGACTGACAGACCGACATGTGCAAAACAATATACCCCCTCTTCTTCGAAGGGGGGCATAAAAATGAAACATTTTCTATCAAGGATCATTGGACTACAGAGCAAAGTGATAATACAAGTAAAGATATGAATCACAATTATTTGTCCACATATGACAAAATATTTAAAATGCCCCTCAGTAGTTTCCTCCGTAATTATTTCACTTAAAATTACATAAACTCACACATATAGATACACTGACATTAACACACGTACTGAACATACTGAACACCGCCTGAAAGATACTTCCTGGGGCAATTTATTTTCAATTAGCAAAGATACTTCAGTGAATAATTATGCATAATCATTGCATTTACTGTGTAAATCGCAGTAATGTTATATCATGCTGCTGTTACAGTTGTGATCAATAACGTGGTGATTATAACACATCAATCATCAATTAACAGTGGTTTGTTCATTATATTTTCACTGCAGGAGGCTGAACTGTCCACGATAAATTGCATCTTGTGAAGTATGCAGATGCATTGGCCTTTTTTAGATATTTGACCACAGATTTGTATATTCAATCTGTTATAAGAGTCAAGTCTATCAGCAGTCTATTAACAATTGTTTACGTGGATTGATAATCTTTATAACACGTACATGTTTTTAGAGAATGGACTTAAAAAGAAAAAAAATACTGGTTTGATGGCTGTTCATCAAATATCAACTTATTTCTTTTTACGTGTGATACCCTGTATTTCAGCAATAGGGAGAAGTTAACGAGAAAAAAAGGCATTTCAAACTTAAATTTAAGTCAAAACATTGGTATTCAAACTCAAAGCCTCAGTGTTTTAGGACATTTTTTGCAAGTGTGCACTTTATAAACTTCGTTCACTTGGACTAACTATGTAACCTAACAAAATAATATTAAGATATAATATATAGTTTCATGAAGAATGGTAAAAAATTGTGACTTGTAGAGTTTTTACAGCGTTTCACTATCGCCATATAAGAATATTACTTCCCTGCCCTTGGCATCCACGTTTTTTAATGGACAGGAACCAATTTTTAACAAGTCTGAGTATCATTTGTACAAATGTTATGAGCAAGTTTAATGATCATGCATTGGCCAAAAATATGATTTGTAGAATTTTCACAAGCTCTTTTTATTTGACCTAGTGGCCTACAATAGTTTTTTGACTCCAACTTATCTTTTTATGAAATTGGCCAAAGATCTCATTGGGACCATGATTGTTTCAGACATGAGAAAACTGCAGATGTCGGCTCTCGAGTGCTCATAAGGTAAACACACAACCCACAAAAGGTGATCACTAAGGCTCACCTGCAGAACTTTGTTGTGCTCAATGAAGCTAAAAAATGTGGGTGACTGGTAGGGCTCACACGCGTCAATAATATTCTTCGGGTCGGGTCGGCGGGGCAAAATTTAAATACCCAAGAAAATTTGTGTTGGGTCAGATAATACATAAGTTAATTCAAATAAAACTACATTAGTTTTCATAGGATGTTTTAGCATCTTAAATGTTCAAGTGTTTGTCAAGTATATTGTTTAGAATAGTATACTTTTTATTGGTCTAATTTATTTAATTATGAAAGCAATACCGAACTGCACATAACTATTTATTCGGTTTACAAAACGATGTTGAACTTTATACTCAGCAAATGTTAGTATTACATGGAATAGCAATACACAACTTGCATGTTTTAGATACACAACCTGTCAAGCAAACTTTAAGGTTTTCTTATTTAGAGGGGTTTGAACACCAAAATAACTTTCACTTTTAGCTCTAACTGCCTTTTCTACTTTGAAGTCGATATAATTAGTATTATACAGGTTTCTTTTTTTAATGTCGTCATTTTGGGATGTGAATGACAAATGAAACTCGATGTTAATGATTTTGGTGTGTAATATCTATATATGTATGACTATTTGCAATTACAACACTGCTTAAAATGATAAAAGATGTGATAAATTACTTCACTTGTTTAACTCATTTATGCCTAGCGCTAGAAAAAAGGCCTTGGCAAACAGCGTAGACCTCATGCGGGTCTACGCTGTAAGCTTAAAGGAATTTCTGTAAGAAATATTCTTAATATAGAAAAAAGTATACTAGACATCCCTAATTTTGGAAATAAATTGATCAAATTTAGAAGGATGGGAGAGTCCACTAGGCATAAATGGGTTGAAGGAGAATATTTGACAACACGTTTAACATGTATTCTTACACTTTGTAGCTAGCGACCCGAACCGGTATGGTTCGCAAAAACTTTGACCCGGAACCGCGGGTATTTTTTGACCTGCGGATCCGGGTTTTTTCGGGTACCCGTTTGAGCACTTAAGTGACTGGTGAATGCCTGTCCCTACTTCTAAATTCTTTCAGGAACAAAAAATAATGCACATTGTGGATGTTTTTGATTGACATTAAGAGACCTCAACCGCATTTTTTATTCTTTAAAAAAAATGAACATAGAAAAGCAATACACATGCATTTTGTTCTTGAATCTATATTGTTGTATAACAATTTAAACAATATTTAATGGTTATATTAAAATGTGTACAGTGTTTATACAAATAAAAAATGCATTATACATAATATCCTGCAAAACTGACCACTTCAACCATAACACCCAGGACTTGCAAGAAAACCATGACATGTTTCATCATCATTATGAATCCTTTCAAGAGATGGAAAAAGTTCCAGGCAAAGAAGTACTTACATGTAGCAGCTTTGCAAACCATCAGACAGCAAAGAGCAAATAAATACCCATCAAATAAGGCAGGAGATATATTTATTTAGAGGAAACTGATACTTAAAGGATGCTTAAACACTGTGATCCATTCTCTTCATCAGAATTTTGAGGCCATGCTTTAATGGTATTTGGTGTTTCTCAAGAAAGTCTTGTTAGCATCAAAACAGTGTTAGAAGAAGATTAGGAATAACATAACATAACATAACATAACATAACATAACATAACATAAGTTTTATTTAGTAATACATTAGGCCTCCGGCCCAAAATACAAGCTATGTTTTACGTTCACACAATGTTTCCGTTTACGAAATTAAACTATAAAGATACAAACAGTATATATAGAAATATTATACAATTATGTTTAAAGCTTCTATGATAGTTCAAACGCGCTTTTCAGAAAACGACTTAGTGCATAAATGCCTCTCTGAGAAGAGTCTGACATTATACGAATAAATAATGCTTCTGATGGATCAGAATGAAGCCACTCTTCCAGAAAGTATTAATGTCTAAGCTGTTTAACTTTTTCACATACTAATAGGAAATGCAATTCATCGTCTATAACATAAATATTTTTGGTTTGACAGTATTGACAAAATCTGAACTGGCGGTCAATTTTCATGTGACGCCCTTTCTCGATCATTAGGTTGTGGCTAGAACAACGAAAGTTTGATAGCGTTTTTCTTCAAAATGTAGGTTAAAGGTATAGAGAGGTATCTTTCTGGGTGTAAGTTGCTTTTGTAAAGTTTATAACTAATCGCTTTTGGTGAGGAGTTTATACTAGCCAATATTTTCTGCTTAGCACAGTCTTTTAGTCTGTCTTGGAAAAGTTTCAAGAACGCCACAGTATTTCCAACGTCTCCGTGTATCCACGCATACCCAAATCCGTATTGGAATAGTAACCTCTTCACTTGCGTAGCCCATGTAGTGCGTCCAGCCTCGTCTAATTGTCGTAGCATATTGTAACACTTTTTTGGGTATCGATTTACTGGCATCTGCGTGGGTTACACCAGTATTTCACACATCTGTTCATATATGTTACGAATAGTGGATATCTCCCACATTCACTTAGCGCGAAAAAGTCGGCCACATTTCTATTAAGACAAGCTATGCGTTTACAAAACCTTATTTGCACGTTTTCAATTTGCTCACAATACTGGTATCCCCACACCTCTGCCGAGTACGTAAGTATAGGTTTCACTACTGAATCGAACAATTTAAATGCTTCATGGTGGTGAAAATAACCGAAGTGTTTCTGTTGGTTCAGTATGGAGTTGACTGCCTTAAGCGCCTGGAGGCTAAGGATCTCTTTTGTTTTAGTCCATAGTAGTTTTGGTGTAAAGTAAGACCCGAGATATTTATAAAAAGGGACTGTTTCTAATTCCACTCCTTTATACGTCCAAGATTCGTATGCCCGTAGTGGTCCTCCGTTTCTAAAACACCATGATTTTCGATTTGTCAATGTTTATTTGCATTCCTGTTGAATCACAAAAGGAGGCCACATGATTAATCGATCGCTGAAGATTGATGACAGTATCTGCTACGCATGCGACATCATCAGCAAAAAGGAAACCAGGAATCTTTTCATCGTAACCTGTTATTTTTACCCCGCAATCACTTGCAGATTTCAAGTAATCTATAAGGTCGTTTATATAAAGGGAGAAAACTATTGTTGAACTAACACAGCCTTGTTTAGTTCCCTTTTCACAACAAAATGCATCGGTTAGATAGTTTCCGATTTTAATACGCGATATCAGTTGTCTATACATAAATCGAAATACTCGTAGGAATTTGCCGTCTGCATTTATACCCTTCCTTATTAGACTATCCCACAGTTTTGGATGTGCACAGTTATCGAATGCCTTAAAAAAGTCGATATAAAATACATATATTCTGCCGCCTTTCTTGGATAAGTACTTTTGTATGACGGATTGCAAATTGAAAATATTGTCCACGGTCGAATAGCCTTGCCTGAAACCAGCTTGAGATTCGTCGATCAAGTTCGTTTCTTCTGCCCATTTGGTCAATCGCGTACTTAAAACTTTCATGTAGATCTTGCTTATACTGTTCACAAGCGAAATGGCTCTATAATTGTTAGGGGAGTTAGTGTCACCATTTTTATGCACTGGAGTTATGATACTTTCGCACCACTCTACCGGAAATTCGCCCGAATTAAGAATTTGGTTGAATAGTTTGTTGAGATAAGGCAGAGTTTTTTCTATGGTAAACTTGAACATTTCAATGCAAGTACCGTCTATTCCGGATGCACACCCAGAGCGCAGAGATTTTACACTGTTGGTTATTTCGTCGTCACTGATTTCTAAATCTAATAATGAGTCGTCTGCATGGTACTGAATGTTCTCAAAAATGTTCGTTTCCGGTTCCATAGTAGTACTTGTCGAAAGCAAGCCTTGAAAATAGTCGAACCAATCCGATCCCGAAATATTAGTGTCTATTATAGTAGCTTTTTGTTTCATATCTTTTATACATTTCCAGAACTTATTCGGATTATTGCGACAACTTATCAGTTCGTTTCTGCGTTCTCGTTCTAAGACGAGGCGTTTTGCACAAGTCATGTTTTAAAATATGTTCCTACTGATTAAATACTGGTGGTAGTCACAATCGGAGTTTGTAGACCTGAACTTACGTAATTTTGAGTACTTGTCGCGTTTAGCAATGTCGCATTCTCTATCCCACCATATCGGCTGACTTTGACTTTCTTTTTTAATATAGTGCATTGAATTTCTTACTCTCATACATTCACCAGCATCATGGAATAACTTAATAAAGTCAGTACGTTTTTCTATTACATTATATGAGATAAAGAAAGATATATTGCAAATTAAGGTATTTTTTTGGAAGAATTCTGTTTATTTACTTTCAATTAGCAACAATACTTACTATCAGTGAATAATTATGCATAATCATTACATTTACTGTGTGAAATGCAATAATGTTACAACATGCAGCTGTTACAGTTGTGATCAATAATTGTGTGATTATAACACATCAATCATCAATTAACAGTGCACGTTTGTTCATTATCTTTTCACTGCAGAAGGCTGAATAATCCATGATAAATTGCATCTTGTGTGGTACCGGTATGCACATGCATTGGTCTTTTTTAGGTATTTGACCACACATTTTTATATTCAATCTGTTATAAGGGTGAAGTCTATCAGCAATCTATTAATAATTGTTTACGCCGAATGATGGCCTTTCATCAAACACAACTATTCCTTTTTCCTGCAATATAATGTGCACAATATTTAAGCAATAAGAAGAAGTTCACTACAAACAAAACAAGAGCTGTCTCTATCAGAAGACATATACCCCGAAAAACGCTTTTTTCGAAACCTAAACGCAGATTTCGAAACCTAGATGAGGGCCCTAAGTTCACAGAAAAGGTCAAAGGGGTCAAAATGTGTCTGCATATGGATAGGCCTTGTTCACATGCATATCAAATATGAAGATTACATCTGAAGCGACATAGAAGCTATGAGCATTTTTTGAAACCTAAACGCAAAAGTGTGACAGAAGGTTAGACAGACAGACGGATAGTGCGATCACTTATAATATGCCATCCTTCGAGGACATATAAAAGTCTTCTCAAACTTAAATTAGTAAAAAAATTGGTATTCTAACTCAAAGCCTCAGTGTTTTAGGACATTGTTTGCAACTGTGCACTTAACTTCGTTAACTTGGACTGACTGAGACCTAACAAAACTTGTTTGAGATATAATATAGTTTTATGAAGATTGGTAAAAAATTGTGACTTATAGAGAATTCATAGTGATTCACAATAGCCATATAAGGAAAAGTTCCCTGCCCCCAGTCATCCATGCTATTTAATGGCCAGAAACCAATTTCGAACATGAGTCTGAGGTATCATTTGAACAAATGTTTTGAGAATGTTTTAATATCATTGGCCAAAAATATGAATTGCATAATTTAATGACATGCTTTTTTATTTGACCTAGTGGCCTACAATAGTTTCTGACCCCAACTAATCCAGTTTTTAAATTGGCAAGGATCTTATAGGGACAAATGTTTTGACCAAGTTTCATGATGACTGCACAAACTCTATGTTGGCTCTTGAGTGCTCACACGGTATTACAGGGTTGATGAGGGATGAAAGGAAACACACAACAGAGAAATTTAAAGGTGATCACAAAGGCTCACCTGCAGGACTATGTTGTGCTCATGGAGCTAAACAAATGTGGGTGACTGTTGAATGCATGTTCCTACTTCTAAATTCTTTCAGAAACCAAAATTAATGCAAATTGTGTATGTTTTTGATTGTCATTTAATGACCTCAACCGCATTTTTTTCTTTACGAAAACTTAACATCGCAAAGCAGTACACATTAAAAAAAATTTGAATCTATATTGTTGTTTAACAATTAAGACAATGTTTAATGGTTATATTAAAATTTGTACCGTTGTGTATACAAATTAAACATGCATTTTACATAATATCCTGTAAAACTGACCACTTCAACCATAACACCTGGGACTGGCAAGAAAACCAATCACATGTTTAGTTCCATGCAAAGAAGTACTTAGCAGCTTTGCAAACCATCAGACACCACAGAGCAAATAAATATCCATCAAAATTTAAGGCAGAGATATATTTATTTACAGGGAACTGATACTTAACGGATGATTAAACAGTGATCCATTTCTCTTCATCAGAATTTTGAGGCCATGCTTTTATGGTACTTGGTGTTTCTCAAGAAAGTCTTGTAAGCATCACAACACTGTTGGAAGAAGATAAGGAATAAAGAAAGATATATTGCAAAGGTATTTGGAAGAATTCTCTTATGGAACAACAAGTTTGAAATGGTTTAAAAAAATAAAGGTAAAGAAATTAATATATGGCCAACCTACCAACGTTTTTTGAGATCTTATTTGAAACAAACAATTTTTTGATCTTATGATTAAATATCCATGTTAAATATGATATAGTCTCTGGGAAAACTGGGCTTAAAGCACGTGCATAATTATATGAGTCCTGTTCTGAGAAAACTGGGCATAATTCATGTGCGTAAAGTGTTGTCCGTATTTTTGCAAAAAAGGTACTTCATTTAAACGAAAAATGTCATACAAGCGGAAAGTGTCGTCCCTGATTAGCCTTTGCAGACTGCACAGACTTATCTGGGACAACACTTTACACACATGCATTATGCCCAGTTTTCTCAGAACACTACTCATATGAACTCAGATTAGCCTGTGCAGTCCACACAGGTTAATTGGGAACAACACTTTCCCCTTTTATGGATTTTTTTGTTTGAATGAAGTCTATTCCAACCAAACATTTATCCTAAGTAGGATGTGTAAAATCCCTGATAAACCTGAGCGCCCGGCTGCACAGTCTAAACTGGAACAATACTTTTTGCACATTCATTAATAATTCTGTCTTATATATTTATGAATTGTTAAATACCCTTGTTTGGTTACACCAGTTCATACACACATTAATTCTGACTATGAGACCAGTCTCTCTGACTGAAAAATAACATCATTAAATTGCTGTTTATTGAAAGATATAGCTATTTGACACAAATGGAACTTGCAAATGAGCAATTTCCAGCAGCTGTTTATTTTTATGTTCAGTTTGCATAGTTAATTGATTCTAAAAAAACTGTATCCGATAAAAGTATTCATTATTATTTTGCAGAATATTATCAAGAGTTCATTACTGCCACGAGAGTTATATGAGAGCTTGTGTTATGCAATTTCAATTGTTTATATTTTATTATTGAATTACCATCTGCGCAGGAAGCGTTAAAAATGTTTATAAAATTTTCTTTTCTTTTCATTTTAATATTGCCTGCTTTGACCAGCTATATATGTGCGTACAGAATATTTACACATGTTACGCAAAATTTGTTTGGCTGACTAACTCTGGATCTCGAGATAGCGAAAATTCTTTCTCTTTTGTTGAATGCACTCTTCCTTTATTTACTGCACCGCTCTTTTTTTAATTGTATTCCGCTTTTATTTAGTTTTGCACTCCTCTTATTTCTATCTCGTGGCCAGGACAAAGCTAACTGGTAGCCACGAGATAGATATAAGGGGAGAGCAATTAAAAAACAGAGAAGTGAAATTTTCACCTCTAAGCCACCATAGTTTAATACACAATATCCTGCAAAATTGAATACTCCAGCCTTAACATCCAAGGAATGGAAAGAAAACAATGATCACTATGAATACTTTTAAGAGATGAAGGACTTTGTAAGCAAAATAGATATTAACCCTTTGCATGCTGGGAAATTAGTCGTCTGCAAAAATGTCGTCTGCTGAATTTCTAAAATTATCATTTTCTTTGATTTATTTCAAAGATTACTATCAGAATAGCAAACAGTTTGGATCCGGATGAGACACCACGTTCTGTGGCGTATTTTATACGTTATATAAGCAATCTTCATAGTTTCACAAATTTAAACCACAACAACAGAACTCTCCAAATTATTCAATTGTTTCGCATTGCAACGCTTTAAAATTTTTAGGTTTTAAAATCGTCAAAAGATGCATATAATGGCTATATTAGACCATGGCAAATGTTCAGTAATACTGTTTCCTCACAAATATCATAACTAAACCGAAAATTTGAGAATCTGAAACAACTTTATTTCAATTTTGTCAATTTACCAAACCGTGAAAAGATCCCTTTAACATTCGGTTCGAGCACTGAAAGAGTTAACAACTATGCAAACCATCAGACTAACAAGAGCAAATAAATATCCACAAATAAATGAGGGAAATATATTTATTTACAGGGAACTGATACTTATGGGATGATTAAACAGTGATCTATTTTTGTATCAAAATTTTGAGGCAATGCTTTTATAACATTTTGTGTTTCTCAAGAAGACTTAAAGCATGAAACCACTGTTGGCAGAAAGTTCCTGTTTTGATCAGAGGATTCTCTGGGATCACACTTCATGCACATGCTGTCATCCTGTGTAGACCATAACTAGCATTCAAGTTGGGTCATTTTTTTTTCAGAAGTTGAAAATCCTGATGTGTTGAAGTTTTTTTAGAAGTTGAAAATCCCAATTCTTTATGATTTAGGCATGGCAAACAAAAGGGTGGGGTCAAACAAGTGGTTTCAATTTGATACTTTTAGTTTGCTTTACCCATCTTAAAGAATCTTGGGATGTAACAAGCTTTGCATGGTGGCCTTGCTTAAGATGAAGGTCAAGTTAGTTTGGTTACCATCTTCCACACCAAACTGTACTAGTAAAAGATTTTAAACAAGGGAGAATAACTCTTGCATCTATACACCAATCTACACCACCTTTAAAGTGTTCTGAATTGTGTTTGTTGCACTGTCCATTTGGTAGTATTATATAATATCACAATTAATAGCAATAACTCTGGTCTCCCTCGTCAAATGTGATCTATTAAAAGCAGACAGTTAGGTTCAGTCAAGTCTTCAACAAGCTGATCAAGTCTGGTCAATCTTGAATGAAAAGTGAAGGCTCTGTGTTGCAACTGGCTTTCTTAAATTGTAGTTGCCGACCGATGAAAGAAAAAATGGTTGTTATAAAATATATCAGAACCTTACAGACAAGTAATGCATATTACATTCGCATGTGAACAACAAAAAAATCAAATAGAAACTTCAGCACATAGGAGTTTTATCTCAAGAGCTGACAATTAAAATAATATATTGCAACAGGCGGAGACAACAAAGCCATGCATTGATAATTCCAATAATGCTACCTCATTGAAGTATATATCACTTTCTGTAGATCTAATTTTTTTAAATTCCTGATGGACATTTAAGCTCTTATACAATGCTTAAACACTCTTTAAGCTACCTATATTACCAGTACTTTACACATCAATAATACAGTGCACATATATTTTCACATGTTAATATATATTTTTGGTATTTATATAATTATCCCCACGCTTTTCAGAGAAAAAGTGGGGATTATGTGGTTATCTCCACCGTCTGTCTGTCCGGCCATCCATCTGTCTGTCCTGGCCACTATCTCCTCCTACACTATTAGCACTAGAACCTTGAAACTAATACACACATGGTAGCTATGAGCATATGTGCAACAGTGCACTATTTGGAATTTTGATCTGATCCCTGGGTCAAAAGTTACGGGGGTTGGGGTGGGGACGGGTCAGAGATTTTCACTCATTCTTTTAGGTTATTTTACATTAACTTCTTTTTTTCTACACCGATTTACTTTAAATTGATAGTGAATATCTCTCAACGCCAATACGATCAATCTTAATTATGCATGGCCCCATTCCCAAACTTGGGGCGCCTCTGGGTCAAACGTGCGGCATGGGCATATGCATCGGCCTCTTCCGCGCCATATTTAGTATCATTATCCCCACGTTTTTCGCAGAAAAAGTGGGGATATTGTATTGATGTGCGTCTGTCCGTCCGTCCTGGCCACCTGCTTTTCCTACACTATTAGCACTAGAACCTTGAAACTTACAAACATGGTAGCTATGAGCATATGTGCAACCATGACAGTGACAGAATTTTGATCTGACCCCTGGGTCAAAAGTTATGGGGGTTGGGGCCGGGCCTGGTCAGAGAATTTCACTCATTTTTTATGTTATTTTACATTAACTTCTTCATTTCTGCACCGATTTACTTCAGATTGATACTGAGCCTCTCTTATGACAATAAGGTCAATCTCAACTATGCATGGCCCCATTACCAAACCTGGGGCGCCCCGGCCACATAGGCCACGCCCACCCAAAATTGCCTTTTACTATAATTTCTTCATTTCTACACCGATTCATTTCAAATTGATACTGGACCTCTCTTATGACAATACGGTCGATCTCAGCTATGCATGGCCCCATAACCAACCTTAGGGCACTCCGCCCACATAGGCCACGCCCACCCAAAATTGCCTTTTACTATAAATTCTTAATTTCTACACCGATTCACTTCAAATTGATACTGAACCTCTTTTATGACAATACAGTTAATCTCAGCTATGCATGGCCCCATTACCAACCCTGGGCTGCCCCGCCCACAGAGGCCACACCCACATAGGCCATGCCCACCCAAAATTGCCTTTTCTTATAATTTCTTCATTTAAACACCGATTTACTTCAAATTGATACTGAACATCTCTTATGACAATATGGTCAATCTCAACTATGTAAGGCTCCATTACCAACCCTGGGGCGCCCCGCCCATAATAGGCCACACCCACCCAAAACTGTCTTTTACTATAATTTCTTCATTTCTACACTGACTCTTTTCAAATTGATACTGAACTTCTCTTATGACAATACGGTCAATCTCAACTATGTATGGCCCCATTACCAACCCTGGGGTGCCCAGCCCATAAAAGGCCACACCCACATAGGCCATGCCCACCCAAAATTGCCTTTTACTATAATTTCTTCATTTCTACACCGATTCAATTCAAATTGACACTGAACCTCTCTTATGACAATACAGTTAATCTCAACTATGCATGGCCCCATTACCAACCCTGGGGCGCCCCGCCCACATAGACCATGCCCACCCAAAATTGCCTTTTACTGTAATATCTTCATTTCTACACCGATTCACTTCAAATTGATACTGAACCTCTTTTATGACAATACAGTCAATCTCAGCTATGCATGGCGCCATTACCAACCCTGGGGCGCCCCGCTATATAGGCCACGCCCACCCAAAATTGCCTTTTACTATAATTTCTTCATTTCTACAACAATTTACTTCAAATTGATACTGAACATATCTAATGACAATACGGTCAATCTCAACTATGTATGGCCCCTTTACCAACCCTGGGGCGCCCCGCTCATAATAGGCCACACCCACCCAAAATTGTCTTTTACTATAATTTCTTCATTTCTACACCGATTTCACTTCTAATTGATACTGAACTTCTCTTATGACAATATGGTCAATCTCAACTATGCATGGACCCATTACCAACCATCGGGCGCCCCTGGGTCAAACATGCGGCATGGGGATACGCGTCGGCCTCTGACGCGCCATTTCTAGTTATTATTGTTTATTTAAAACTGCAAATGTACTGTAAGTCAAGCAGTTCTAACACTAAACCCCATTGAAAAACTGGCATTGAACTATTTGTGACATAATAAAATAAAAAAAAATCGGGAAATGTAATAATATTTGGTTGGAATGTATTTCACATGATTGTATTTTCAGTTAATGTTTGCTATAATGTGAACATTCTAACTGGCAATTAAACAGGTTCTCATTGGCACTATTATCAAAACAAGTCAAGCATTCACCTGTCATAACAGATGCGTTGTTTATTGTTGCTGTGGCCAACCCAGTAAATGGTTTGTGCTCTGCAAGGAGGTTGTGGCACAGGAATATAGAGGGAAAAGATAGGGTAGTTTTAGCTTATAATAATGTTACAAATGAGACAATGTAATTTATTGTATGTTTTCCCACTCAATTTTAAAGTGATTCAAATTTGTATTGAATTGGCCTCACTGTCTACTGGTTGCAATGTTGTTTACCCTATACAACTAACCTACTACTGGTAATTCATCTAACCCATGATATGTTATTTTGTTTTTTCCAGAGATGCAATGTCCCATTAGCCCCTAAAAAATTCAGGGTTGCACTCTGGAATGTGGGGGCTTCTTCCATTTCTTGCACTATCCCCCATGACCCAACTTATGCCTCAGTCACAAATAATCCAGTCACTGACCAGATGTGTCCGATCTCCTGGCATGATCGGGAAGACTTCAGACATGTCAGAGCCGTTTGCCAACCAATGAGTGACACAGTTTAATACCACAGTCACAAATAGAGACCGATCACTGTCCGATCAGCTAACAATGTCTTTTTCCGATTATCGGGCTGGTGCCCGGCTGATGATCACACTGACACCGGGTCATTTTGTAGCATCCGCTGGCGTCGATAATCGAACGATCAAGGCCCTGTTATTACCCAGTTATCTGCCGGCGATCACCGGCCATAGGATTCATTGTACGTGTTTCATGAGGAGCGCCGTCTGGCGTCAGTCAGTCATCGTTTGGAGGATGTCTGGCCATCAACTGTCCCTGGGAAATAACTTGCTTTTTGTAGAACATGTAAAACAAATCTGATGTCAGGCAATCGCTGGGCGATAACCGGGCGTTAATCGTCCAATCTTTTTTCGAACTCAATTCGATTCCTCCCAGGCCCAACTTCGGGTTAATTTTAAAAGTAACTTAATATTAATCCAGGCCCCAGCGGATGCTACAAAAATGACCGGGTGTCCGTGTGATCATCAGCCGGGCACCAGCTTGATGACCAGAAAAATACATTGTTAGCTGATCGGACGGTGATCAGTCATTATTGTGTATGAGGTATAACAGAATTGAAGTGCACTTGATTAAGATGTACGTTACACACATGTTCAATATGCAAACAATTTTTTTTATAAAATTTGTTATAGAATATTTAAATACATTGCTGAACTCTTAACATTGTTTGTCTTTTTAATGACGTCAACTTAAATTATTAACAATAGTTAAACCTTGGTTCATTTGCATTTTGTTTGAAACAGTAACAATCCTTAAAATGCTGTCATCTTGGGTAAGATCAATGGAGAAATTGCAAGGCACTATAACTGTGAGAAATTTATAAAAATTTGCCGCCATGTTTTTTTACATAATTTCATGAATACAAAACGCCCATTTAAAGGGATCTTTTTTCACGGTTTGGTAAATTGACAAAATTGAAAAAAGTTGTTTCAGATTCGCAAATTTTCGGTTTAGTTATGATATTTGTGAGGAAACCGTATTACTGAACATTTGCCAGGGTCTAATATAGCCATTATATGCATCTTTTGACAATTTAAAAACCTAAAAATTATAAAGCGTTGCAACGCGAAACGATTAAATAATTTGGAGAGTTCTGATGTTGTCCTTTAAATTTGTGAAACTACGAAGATTTCTTATATAACGTATAAAATACGCTTCTTATGTATGCTTGGCAGGATAGCTCAGTTGGCTAATGCGTTTTAACTTCAGGATTTCGGGGGTCACTGCTTCGAGCCCTGCTGCGGGCTACTTTTTTTTCCTTATTTACATTTTATTTTTGATTTTTTACTGGAGCTTTTAAAATTTAATGTTTACATTAATCAATATAAAGCATTAAATGACAAACTTCAAAACATGCCAAAATCTGTGAAAAGGCCCCTAAATTAAAGTAACATTAATACTCAAAATCACAAACATTTTGCTAAATATTTTTTGGTAAAATAAAGTAAACCCCTAAAAAATCAGTGTTCCTTATAGCAAAAGCCTAAATTTCAACACTAGATGTGGTATGGTAACATAGATTTAACAAGATATAATATGCTTGATTTTATTTTTTGTGCGAAAATATATTCCATGTTAATTTCCCACCACGATATATGATCATTTACGAGGAAACGCGAGACTGGCTTCGGGCAGTGTCGGAAGAACAACATATTTATAGGAACTGTGGAACGTACGATATATCATGCATAAAATATGTAGTTTTTGCAAAAGCATGCTCATTTTCCAGTACTTGCATGATATATATTTGAATAAATATATGTTTACATATTTCAGAAAGTGGAAGCCTTCTAAATTGTACATCAAAATGTTTGTTGTGGATATAAATAGAAAGGTGTTGACCTATTTGTTTATTTCAGTTTATTGTTGATACAGTATAGGTTTCAGTTTTCCAATAAATACTGCTGCAATAAAATAATACTACAAATGGCTAATATTGTCTTTTGATGTTCTCTATATGAATTATTTGATAGGACCCAAGGCAGAAATCAAGAATAGTACAATAAAATGGACCTATTTGAGTAACCAATTTCAGCTCATATCGCATTAAATAAGTAAAATGCCTCGGGATCATAACATGCACTTACAGGTACATATATATATTTGCTCTGATCTGGATTTCACACCATCATAACGGACATTAAATGGCCGAGCAATAAGTTTACATTGCAATCAGTATTATATATAACAAATGTGAACAGTGACTATACCTGCATGCTCCAAAAGTTGATTTCAATTAAGAAACTATCTGCACATGCATATATAGCTTTCCAACACTAACCTGAGGCTGAAGTTTTTGCAACAAAAATTAAGAAATTTCTTTGTCATATATGTTAATGTATCAGTGTCGCTAATGGAAACAAATTTATATTACCCTTAATTATTGTTATGGCAAAACTTTTTTGTTAAACATAAAACAAACTTGGAAAATAGACTGACTATAAGAAACTATTTAAGTTTGTCATTCATGCTAATTTAGTAGACAAGTATCATTGTAATGTTGGCGGAGCTGCAAAAATAGAGCATATACATGCATCATTCCAAGAAAAACTGCATAATTGACTGTTTTTCTGACATATTGTGCATTGAATATGCAATATGGATTAGCAGCCTTATATCATGATTCTTATATGATTGCGTAATTGGCCAGCCAGTTAACTTACTGTCATTGTTACAAAACAATTTGGCTGTGACTTATAAGCGTTTTGTTTCTTCATTATTTTGATCAGAATATTGAATCACTGGTGCATAATTAGTTGTTTCAATTTGTGAGGCCATGTTTCTTTGAAAATCACTTTTCCAATAGACCATCAGAATAAACTTTCAATTTACTTATGGGATATGTTAAACCCGAGTCTCACTATTCCCGGTACAGCTGCGGTCCATCCTGGTTTGCTAATGCCAGTCGACTGGTGAGAACTGGAATGATTCGTCAATTTTTTTAACACTGTCACACTATTTCCTGGTGCCGCCCTGGTTGAAGCCAGTCAACACCCGGCAGAGTCCCGGTCAACCCCGGACTTGCTACGGTTTATCCTGGTGAAGCCCTGGCAGAGCCCCGGTTGTCGCCGGTAATGCCCAGGTGGAGCCCCAGTGAAAGCCGGCAGCGTCCTGGCAGCATCCTGGCAGAGCCCCAGTCTACCATAACTCTGCTGGCACTAGTGCCACCGGGGCTATACTGGAATCAGACCCTGGCAGGACTACGGCAACACCCCAGTTTAATTGCTGTAGTGGCCGGTAATGCCCAGGTGGAGCCCCGGTGAATGCCGGTGGCGTCTCTGCAGAGCGCCAGTTTTCCGATGTACCATAGCTATACCCAGACTCTGCCAGCATTCACCGGGGCTCCACCTGGGCACCACTGTCGACAACCAGTGCTTTGCCGTAGCTCTGCCGGGGTCTGTATGGGCCCTGGTGGAGCTACGGTGCCATCTTGGTTGTTCCCGGTGCCGTCCCAGTTGTTTGTGTCACTGCGCTGGTCGTTGCCAGACCTTCCCATTGACTGCTGGTTCATCCCGGAGGTATACATTACTTACCCGGAAGAGCCCTGGTTGTCCCCGGTCATCCTCGGTTCATCCTGGTCATCCCCGGTGGAGCCCTGGTTCATCCCAGTAGAGGTCCGGTTCATCCCGGTAGATCCCGGATAATGCACCGGGGCTCCACCGGCATCATAGTGAGACTGGGCCTTTAACTCGAAGTTCTTTTTTTTAGAAATAAATAATGATAATCAGCACTAGACCTCGGGTCTGGTTTTCACAGGAGCCAAAATGTATGCACACTTATTGCTTTTGCATGTTTAATAATAACTAGGGGCATGCAATGTCATTCATGACAATCAGTATTGCATGGCAAAAATAATGCTATATATTGACAACTCTACAGATAAAAAATCATAATTATGCATGTTAAAATTAAATATTATAATTAACAGGGTTGTCATTATGATTGTAAACAAAGGATTATTTTGGAATAGTAAACGATTTGGCCAGGGGTCAAGGTCCAGGGCAAGGCCCTGGTAGGGGGTTCAGGGGGTGAAGCAAAGGAATTCTAGACATTTTAGAGACAAAATACTAGAAAGAATACCCGGTAGACAATTTTAAGATTTTCACATATTTAGTATACTGTACAATGTAAAAACATGTTATATTGATAGATCATTGCATGTTCCAATTCTATCCATTACCCGATAATCCAGTATTATTACGATTTCTTTTTTTCAAAACCAAATTATGGCCAATATTGACGATGAATGTCGTCTGCCATTTAACGCAAGTGCATATACAAATTGAATGGTGGGATTGGGGAATTCACATTGAACATGCGTTAATCACGTGACGAGATTTGAGAGCATTGAGAACCGTTTATATTTAGTAATTACGACAAATCAACGACTCAATCTGAACTGTTACATGTACCTCCTTTCAGAACAGTTTGAGAAAGTGAAAGTGAATTCTGAGAATAAAAACGCGTCTTTCTTTAAATTTTACCGAGTACTTTTCATTCCGGATCGTGATATAACTTGAAAGGTCATTCATGCATGTAGACCTATATGTATGCATAGTTTGGCAATCACAAAACACGTTATTTACCTACTTATTACATTATGCGTTATGACACAATATCAAAATGCATTATTTAATTGAAGTATTTTCAAATGCGTATACATAAATGTGTTGTCCAAAATCATTTTTAGCTTTCATTATTCACGGAAAATTTAGAAAATTCTAGCAACCTAGAGACACATTTCTCGTGTTTTTCATGTACAGATGAAAATCATGCCACAACTAGACTTTATATATAACGTCACGTCATTCTTCCTCGGGGAAAGCGTGGACTTAAATATTTAGATGCTGAATAACAACTTCGTAGGGCAGAGGTCGCTAATATCTTTTATTTTGGTAGAAAATCAAAGCATTTTTTAATATGTGAAAACCTTTTCTCTCACTAAAAAAACTAGTTCATTACGCTCTACAGTGCTACATTCGTTGAGCTACGGTCAGTATTAATCTGTGAAATGTTCAGCTATTTGATACAGTTTCACGTGGGGTCGGCGTGTATTCGGCTGCCTGAGCGCTGATTGGTTGACGGGCTTAGCAAGAAGAATTTGATTGACAGCTGGAAAAATCACTATTGGCCACTCGCTGAGAAATTAATTGAAAACAGTAGCTCTTAGGCGGAGTTAATGGACTGAATGAATGACCGGGCGTCGCTCTACTATACTACGGTTATTTCTCGTCAATTATAATTGTCGGTTTGCGTGATCAAAACTTCCGATCGCAATTTTAAAGATTCGGGAAAAACAACAGATTTTCTGGCGATTGTAACCGATGTATTCGATCGGCAATCGGTTAATAATGACAACCCTGATAAATTCATCCCAGTCCATATCCTGAAAAAATAGTTTATACCAGACACAACTTAATGGAGCACTTGATTGTGTTGGTTATATGATTGACAACTACATAATTTCATAATGTATTCAAATGTTTTTAAATACAAATATATCTCCCAGCTAACAAACCACCCATAAAATCATGATATATGGTTGAGTAATCCAAAAATTCAAAAACATAAGAGAAACTTATTCTCAATTAAATTTAGACCCAAGGCAAATATTTTTACTACCAGTTGATATTGTGAACAGTATAACAAAATCTGCCAATGGCAGAACTCGGAGCAATTTGCTTGACCTAAATTTGCTGTTTGATTTTTCTTGATAAAAAAAACTTCAAAGTGTTTCCATGTGTTTACCAATGGAAGGATGGCGGATGTAAAGATATACCCAGCCCATATCTCCCTGATTAGTTTTATGATAAGCCCTCCAGTACCATTCAGTTTAACATTCATTCCTCAAGATAAATGTTTCTCCAAGTAGTTAAGATTTAGTTTACAAAAAATGGTGCCCCCAAGATAATTTTGGCACTTCTGTTAACATATTTTTTGTACAATTTACCTCAACTATGAATCCCATGAAAAAACAACACTTGCAAAGTGGTTTAGGACAAAGATATACTTGTTCATGATACTGAATGCTATAATAAAAGATACACAAGTCTGATTAGCCCCATAGCACCAGTAGATTTACGTGCATAGCTAAATCAATGTAAATGTGAACCAAAAACTCAGTATATGGTTCATAAGGCAATCCCAGGGTATAATCCAAGGCATAGTCAAGTAACAGAAATTATAAATGGTTAGCCCATTTATGCCTAGTGGACTCTCACATCCTTCAAAATTGGATCAATTTATTTCCAACATTAGGGATGTTTAGTATATTTTTTCTATATTTAAAATATTTCTTACATCAAACAATGCAGACTCAGATTAGACGCCGCATCATGCGGCGTCTCATCTGGGTCTAGGTTGTTTGCCAAGGCCTTTTTTCTAGATGCTAGGCATAAATGGGTTAATATCAAATCAATATGCTACAATACAGACAGGAAGTGTGTACATGGAACAAATGTGTTGCTTCAATTGTGAGACAATAATAACTGGACCAAAGACTATTTTGATAACCACTGACTAGAAATAGTACTTTCAACCAAGCCTCATTCAGAGGAAAAAAGGGCTTAATGGATGTGCCAATAGTGCTGTATAGATAAGCCTTTGAAGTCTGCACAGGCTAATCAAGGACAACACTTTCCACTTAGGCATAATTTTCCCTCAAAAGAGACTTTCTTAAAATAAATAATACCATAAAAGCGGCAAGTGCCATCCCTGACGACTCTTTATGCAAATGTTCTAAACCCTGATTTCCCAGAGCAAGGCGAAACTTATTTCATCTTCAGCAATAGTCGTTTGTTGCCTTGCATAAATCAGTCTCTTAGAAAATGCAATCTGTCACAAACACACAATCAATTAACTATAAGCTTATATGAATTTTTTGCTTACTGAGTACTACAGATTGTGTCTGTTCTTACCTTATAGCCTGTATTGTCTCCCCTTGAACTGGCCGTCCATTGACCTCCATGATTTCATCATGAACCTGTATCTGCCCTTCACGGTATACGAGGCTTCCCTCGGTGATTGCCACAACTTTGATTGGAGATATAGTTCTGTACGCCATTTCGTCAAAGGAATCATTGAGATCATCTCTAGACATATTGTCAAGGTGATCAATGCCTTGCAGATTGTCAGTCACATTACCAACAACCAGACCAAAATTGTCTTTTGTACCAATATGAAAATCCACTATGAAAATATGATCTTTTCTCGGTGGTTTAGCTGGTGGGGACCGAATGGTTTCTCGATTTGTGCCGTCCCTGGCCAGAAGGGTTCCTGTTTTGGAATAAAGTGTGTTTTCTTTGTCTTCTGATGTTGAGTTTGAGTTGTGCTGGGATTCAAATTGTGCATCATTCTGTGACTTGCTGCGAGTGTACTTCTTTCCTTTTCCTTGTTTTCCTAAACTTCCTTTTCGTCGAAATGTCCATGATTTATTTCCATGCCCTGGGAGTATCTTCATTTTATTGAAGTATGATTTTAAGGTATCCATTTACGAAGTTTTATCAATAGCACTTTTATTACAAACAAGTGTCTCTTTATAAGTTAATATCTTTCCATGAGCACTTGAATTGCTGTTGATATTTCTAGCATAAGCTGAAAGAAAACAATAATTTTCAATATCAGAGAATGATTCACAACTTTCGTTTGGTAATTTCTGTACATTTCCTCAAGTTATCAACAGCTGTTGATACAGGCAAATGTCAACAACAGTGTGTTATATTGAATATCTATAAAACAAGTATGTGTATATATATGGACATTTTGGTATGCGTTTGATGTTGATCTTAAGCTCAAATATGGTAGCAAAATTGGGTGCATGGTGTTTTATTTGATTAAATAATGAAAAAAAAAATCTTTTACTTTCTTGGTGTTTATTTTGGTCGAAAAAACAACAACAACAAAACATATTGGTGAGCAATTCTAAACATCTTCATTCTTGATTAAGCACTTTTACCTTAACAGTTGTACCCTACTTTTGTTGCATTGTTTTGTACATATCCCTATCAAATTACAGTTAAGAACAATATAAATGATGCAAACACAGGCACAGAAGTCCATATCACTGAGTCAGCCTTAACACTCAAGTAGAGAAAGTATAAATTTGTTTAACATCCAAAAACATACAAGCGTTCAACTTAAGTATTCATTACTTTATGCCTGGTACACAATTTATATAAAGTTGTTCTCTTCTGACCACCTGTAGGTATAACTATATATGGATTACAGATGTGACTTTAGAAAACATAACCTGTTAACATAAATCATCATGCTGTAATTACACTATTTGTGTAAACGTTTTTACAAATATACTCAAAATTAAATCGATTTCAATAGAATGAGGAGTAAGCTGCAAATATACATTAATGCAAATTTGATAGTACACACATGTACACCACTTTATTATACTATTACATGAAACTGTAATACGCTTTTGAAAATCTATTTCCATTATAGTTATAAATGCTTGTTTGCAGTAGTTGTATTTGTATACTATCCAAAAACTAAATTGTCACTCATCACACCCCCCCATCATATGTTTCCATTATTTTCTTATAAATGCTTCAATGTAGTATTTTCTAATAATCTTCTCTTTTTGAGAAAGTTTCTAACAATTATGAATCGGTTTTAGCACTTCAGCTCTAAAATAATAATGAGGATGAGAGAATGTTTATTCAATAACCATCATAAACTGTACTCTACATTACCAGCTACAATTTACAAACTCTACACTACACTTTACAATTGATTTTCGAAAAATTGCTGGCACATAAAGTTTCAAGTTTTAAATATGTTTTAAGCAATATTTATCTCTATCCCTTACATGCATTACTTATGTTTAATTAATTAATACAGTTATAATCTAATTAAAAAGAAGCAATCCTGATACTAACCCACTTCACATAAACGGTCCTCTAAACGTAAAATCCCGTAAATATTATTCAAATCTCGATATCTTTGACATCTGTATATTCCCTCTGGCCACCTTATAATGATTTAATAAAATAAAACTGCTTTTAACGCTACTATCCTGTCAGTACATTTTGTGAAACACTTCCCTCTACATCGGCCGACATACATGACGTTAAAAAAATACAGTAGCAGTTGCCCAGTGGAGATATTCGGCTTCACACAGCTAATGTTACAGATTATCGGATGCTGAACTGCAAATATAGCGTGCTATTTTTCTCACGCCCGTTTGAAGATCACATGTGTTTTTCATTGTACTAAAATCAACTGATGTTCGTTGTTTGTTTTTTGCCGTTCGCATGCGGGAAAAGCCATCAACGTTTTGCTCGAGATCACATGACATGTTTGGCGCGCTTCATTTACGAAATGGGTCCAGCAAAAGTTGATGAAAACCCCTGTGTTAGGCTATCACATAAAATGGACGTTAACTTAATCGGTTTCAAGTCACAATTGTTCATAACAATTCCAAGGGGGGAACGTGTTCGGTGCGCTTGTATAAAATAATTTTCAATACGTAACATTTAAATTCACCCAATCACTTACAAGACATCGGAATATCAATGCATTTGAATAATGTAAGAAATGGTAAATAAATCACTGACTCACTACGGTTTTGTTTGAGACATGTGATAACATAAAAGCAAACACATATACGATGTTTAAGCAGGGTATAATGAAAAATGTTTGCGATTATTCATAATTTCAAGAACAAATGGACAACTGCTTGCGCTTCATATACACTTATAAAAAAACGTAAAAAAAGCTTTTCTTTTGTTTATTTAATCAATTTGTACAACATATAAGTAAACTGGAGGGCGCATTCCAGTTTCAAGGTCTTGATCATATCCTATTGCGTCCGTGTAATAAGACCAGACGCACGATTTTGAGGTCGCAAATCGAACGAATGCGTCTGCCGTACCGGTTATTAAAAAAAGGTACGCACGGGTATTGTGCGGTCGAGGCACGGTCATCTCACGGTTGAAGAACGTTTGTTAGTTTTCAAAACGACCTGTAGTGGGTCTTCGTATGATACTTGACGTGCGTGCAACGTGTGGCAGACGCACGACTGTCACATTGTCTCCTTTTAATGAATACAAATAAAAGGTGTGCTATTTTTCAATTGAATGTTTGCCCATTATTATCTTCAAGTAGACCGCCTCGCGGAAAAAAAAGAAACCTGGCAAAATAAACAAACCGGAAAATGAACGCGATCTTCCGCCGCAGAGTTTGCCTACTAATATGCACGTTGAACTCGTAGAAATCGCTTTTCCCGACTGGTTTTTGAAAAAACAAAGAGCATAACAGCTCGTTTTAAGACATTGTAATCAGCTCCCTATATTGTGTTGAAAAGCTTGTCGTTTATTGGTTGTTTTTAAGACCATAAGCGCACGCAGTTTTTTTTTACGCCGGCGCCGAGCATTTGCCACTTTAAAAACATAATTGCCATTCTCTTTTCGTCTATGGCAAACAAACGGGTTTTGTGCAACCTGTGGTATTAGCGGCATTGTTTTCGATTTTTTTTCGGCGTAAGCTGCATAAGCCAGCTTTTCACCTTAGCCTGACCTTTGTAAGTGTCCAATAAAATTTCCCGCGGCTAGGTACGAATGAATACACTTCATTTATTCCATTGGCTGATTTGAGTATACCACCAGAACATTGGAAACATATCCGCGTCTTTGTAACACTGTTTTACTGTATGAAACAATTTTATCTCGAATGAAAAGGCTTAATAGATAGAACAGTTTTACACTCAATTTTCGACATCAATACAGTTTGTGCGTACACCTTTTATTTTCAGAGTATTACCAGCGCAAGAGCGTTTATACTTAAAAGGCTATGTTCTCATATTTAGTACTTACTTCCTTATTCCTGTCAACATGTTAACATGTAAAAGTATAAAGAGCAATGGAAGCGAGGCCTCACTTTAAAGCATTGCATTTCAACCCGCGAGGTATATCGGGTCAATTCGCGGACATTCAGAGTTTATATACAGGTCATCACCGGAGTTGGCGGCCAGTAAAATAATCGTTATATAATAAAGACGCTATCCGTGAACTAGGTGACCTGGAATTTTCTTTAGACCAGAAATATGTTAAATGAAGATATTCAGCAATATAATTATGGTATGTAAATAATAGATTCTTAATGTGTTTTCAACAATACAATGATAAATATTATTGTTGATAAATTTAACAATAATTATTCGTCCATATTGCTTAATGTACTAAAGTGATATTATGAGCATGTAACAGTTTATAGGTGTCTATCGCAACCGTTGATTATTTTTGATGTTTCTACTTCATATACACTTATATTAATTAATGCAGCATCATCATACTAAAACAATATACCAGAAAGAGAAAAATAATGCATTTGAATATCAACCGTACTTTCGTTTGACAACTGATCATGCGTTTACGAGTAGAACCTAAATTTAGTTTTAGTGCAGATTTGTTCATACGACACAAAGACACGAAATTGTTTTACGGATCATTTCAGCTTACAGGACTGGGTGGGTCACGTAAGAATATCGAATATAAAATATATTTTTATAAACAACTGGTAGCAAGGTGAGTTGCAGATAATTAATCAGTAACCACATTTTAACTAACTATTTTGACCTGTTAATTCTTTTCAGCTCAATTCAACAGTGCAAAATGCCCATAATATCACTTTAAGCATTAGCACGATGATAATTGATACTGTTAATAATCGAATCAAATAGCAATGCCCGACAAACCACTAAAACAGGTTTGTTCGAAGAACGCGCCTATAAATACGGATACTTCTCGTGTGGCCTGTTGACTCATATGTTTAAATTTCACTTCCATTCTTCTTTTGGTTTTCTGTTTTGTATCTATAGGTTTATGACCAGCAATATGTTATAATGTAAAATAAGCCGCGAAAACTCCCCGTAACATCCCGTACTGCGTGTGATGCAGCTAAGAACTGCACAGAAAAAGACATTCGCTATCCTTGATCTCATTCATTAAACTATTTACGCCGTATATCTTTTTTAAAGATATTTCTTGTTCGAATTTAGACCTATAACTTTATATCACAAGAAGAAGCGATCGACGTTGTGTGGGCTTCTTCCACATTCTCCGTGCGTTCGTCCTAACATATTAGTCGCAGTGCTACCACTACCAGACCAAGATGGTCGGACGGAGCCAGCAAATCCACCCTTCGTCATCCGCAAACACATTTTTAGGACTGCGTGGTCTCTCTTCAGGCGAATTTCAACGCAAGATGTTTGCAAGCTGCCCTTTCAATGGTTGGTTGACGATATATCGACGTATCAACTTAAGCGCTTTCGCTAATGCCAGTTGCGTTGGTTGCTGCGACCTTTCGAACGAGGTAAAGACGCACGATCGATCAATGTTCGATGCACATTTTTTTTATATAAAAATCTTGACGCAACCTAGACATCCGGTTGTGACCGCCGGCACTGCTTAAAGAATGTTTAATTCGAGCATCATTTGCAACGGATTTCTTCAATAAACAGGCATTTAATTTATAATATGTTTCCCTGATTCTGAAAAAGGTGTACATTCATAACCTATACGTATGACAAGTAGCGGAGTCATTGAACCGAACGGACCATTTTGAGTGTCGCAATAAAACATTTACAAAGAGTCTTGAAAGTTGGGACCATACTTTTTCGATACAATCGTATGGAATGTCAATACAGTATCAAGGAGGACGAGCAATTACAAATGGACATTGAAATTCAATATTATCTTACGCCCCGTGCCTTGCCCTCGGGGTAATCTTGTCTATTTTTTATAAGATGCACGCGGTGCCCCAAATAACCATGTAGTGAAATATGAAATTTGTATTGTTTTCAGTTTCGTTAAGTGTTAAATACCATTAGTTTACGGCGTACGATATCGTCGAAAGCCCTTTGAAAATCCATAATTATAACATAAATCAAAATACCCCAATCCATCAAATAAGATTCTATAATTGAGCTTTCTATGAAATCTAGGTAATTGATTAAATTGTGATATTAGTAGATTGATTGATATAGCCTCTCTCATTTTTGTGAGATAGAGCATAAACAGTACAGTATGGATATAAACAATGCTGATCACTATGGTTACGCAGTATTGCCACGTGTTTGATTGATATAGCCTCTCTCATTTTTGTGAGATAGAGCATAAACAGTACAGTATGGATATAAACAATGCTGATCACTATGGTTACGCAGTATTGCCACGTGTTTATTTACGAGATATAAACACTATGTAAGTCTCATTTATTTGGAATAAAAAATATCACTTGAGGACACCAGTTTTTTAACAAGATCTACCAACCTTTGTGTGCAATGTCCTAACGTTGTAACTCTGTCTGAGATGCGTTTGGAGGTTTCTTAACTTAGATATTGACGAACAAATTACTGCGACCTGTATGCACACAAGTATTGCTGTTTTAAGTTAAATGCAGGCATTATTTCGAGTAATAAGCAATAACTTTGCATAATCTAAAATTCTGAGAAAACATTTTATCACCACATCGTGTGTGGCTTTATGACAGGTCGTGGGTTATGCAACGAAAGAAATGGCACCGAAACTTCAGTATAAATTAAGTGTCTTCATTGGGCGAATACCTTGCATGTGATTTCGTGTAACTGTACTAGGTCAGAAAGTACAACAAATGAATGCTGTACAATGTACTAGTTATCGCCTTTCTCTGCATAATACACGAGTTGGATTTCGTTATACTGCCCAGCGCATTTGGCAAATACATCGAGTGGTTGGCATTTATTATTATTGTTGAGGTATATACCAGCTGCTGCAAAACAATTTCTTCGGAAATAATTTATTCCAATCACTCGCTCGATTTGTACTATAAACGCGTAAATTCGTCTGTTTCATTCATTATGATCTTTGCCTACTCAATTTTATAATCCGCTTCCATCTTTGAGTTACCTTCATATGGACGGTTAGTCGGTTACAAAATTAAGACACCATTTTATTGTTCATGCTAATAGAACTTGCTTATGATATATGAAATCAAATGCACCCCACATGTTAATAAAAAATATGCCGGATTGGTAAAATGACTTCGATGTATGTTCTCAAATATCAAGATGCTATGAAGAATCAAATAAATATACCTTTATTAAGTTATTTTCTTTTCACAACACATACATATATACATACATAAACAAAATCAAATACAACAAACTACACATTGCCACTGCATTTAAACAATATCACTAAAATATAACCACTGATTTAAAACATCAATGATAAATAAAAGTTAATATTTAGAAGTTGACTGTTTAAATAATAACAGTACTTCTGCGCAAAACAGGCAACAAACCCTTGATGTTATAACTAAAAAGCTAATTTCAACGAGACACAAAGTATTACGGCATTTAAATTAAAATGGTTAACACTATTGAGAGTCAGATTTTAGAATCACAACCACTTGCAGTACTCTTTTTTATGATAAAAATAACAGAACAACATTTCATCTCAAACATAGCACCATAAAGGAAAACTATAAAAAGTTAACTAGATGCTGCACTCAATAAATGCTAATGCCCCTCCCCCTATTGGATAAATAGGCCCAGGAGAAGTCCTATTCCAAACTTTAGGTCAAGGTCAAAATGAGCAACTGTGATGTGACTATCATGTGAGCTTGCTGAGTGTTGAATTAGTGTATACAAGCTTTTGATTAAGTAGTATTGATGTTGAGCAAACAGTCAATTTGGTTAAACCAAGAATTTTGACCTACCAAATTAGTTCATAACAAGCAAATTCATTGAATTGATATCCCCCGCCAATATACTTCTGGACGCAAAAGTTTTCTGGACGGATGGACAATGGCAATGTGCATCATCCTCTTATCCATATATTTACTCATAACAAGTTTGAATGAAATCCGTCAAAGCACTTCCAAGATATAACTCCCGACACACAAAAAAAATCATTTTTTCAAGATACAAAGGGCCATAACTCCTTTATTATCCAATAGTGTACAATTCCATTTGGTGTGAATCCTCTTATCCATATATATACTTATATACAAAGTTTCAATTAAATCCGCCAAAGCACTTCCAAGATATGGCTCCGGACACAAAAAAGCATTTTTTCAAAATACAAATGGCCATTACTCTGTTATTAACAGATGGTGTACAATGCCATTTGGCGTGCATCATCCTCTTATCCATATATATTCTCATACCAAGTTACAATGAAATCCACCAAAGCACTTCCAAGATATGACTCCGGACACAAAAGTGCCGGACGGACGGACGGAAAGACTGAAGGACGGACAACGCCAAAACAATATCCCTCTGCCTGTGGCAGGGGATAACTAAGTCAATATAAAGATCCAATGAGATAAGGCTATGTGGGTAGATCTATGCAAAGAATATTATTATATAACATTCATCAAAGCTTTGTATCAAGCAGTATTGGTGTTAGAGCAAACATGTTATTCAGAATTAACCAAGAATTTAGACCTTCTGAAATGTTCCAAAAGTATGTAAATATAAGGTATATAAAAGTTATAGACATTATCATAGCAACTACCAACTACCATAGCAGTTTCAAAAGTAGCCTGTCTTCACTATATACTATATGTATTAACCCTTTCAGTGCGGGAACCGAATTTTAAAGGCCATTGCAAACAGTTTGGATCCAGATGAGACGCCACAGAACGTGGCGTCTCATCAGGATCCAAACTGTTTGCTATTCTGATAGTATTCTTTGAAAAAAAATCGAAGAAAATGCTAATTTTAGAAATTCAGCAGACAACATTTTAGCAGACGACAAATTTCCCAGCATGCAAAGGGTTAATAACACTGAACATAACTTCTTTTTGATCTGATTGGCAATAGGGCCATGCATATCATTTATCAACTGCGTTGTGGCCAATATTACCTATATCAACACATATCTGTGGTGTTTTTGGTCAAATATGGCCATATTTGACTTTGATTTAGATACACAAGTTTGATCAGATTGGAAGTAAAATTAGCTCTATGGCAAGAAAGAGAGCAAGATTGCTGATTGTTAAAGGGCAAAGCAGTCCAAGACACAGCTATATATCTCGCTAATTTTCGTTCGAACTTGAAGAGGTGAACTTGCTTTTTAGCCAGCGCGTCTGACTCATGCATTTGGCACATTGTTTAGATGACTTTAACCTGTGTTGTGATTATAAACAAAACACAGATCAAATAAATATTTGTAAAACAATGGTTATCAAAGATATATGTATGAAAAACTTACAGTCTATGTCAGACTTGTACAACAAAACATAAATATGAGTAATAATTTAAAAATGTAACATATATAATAACAAGAGCTGTCAGAGGACAGCGCGCTCGACTATTCAAGTGCTTGACAGTATAACAAAAGCCATCATGGTGAAATTGTTCATATTCAATAATTTATTAGATATTCTTTCAAAAATAAAAAAAGGAAAAACACATTATTTTTTTGGGGGGGGGGGTAGGGGGGGGGTGAGGACGGGGGTATAATGTGGGGTGTGGTAATTTATTAGATGATGTTTAAAAAAAATATATATAAAAAAAAAATTTTTTGGGGGGGGGGGTGGGGGGGTAGGGGGGGGTGGGGTGAGAGGGGGGTATAATGTGGGGGTGTGGTAATTTATTAGATGATGTTTAAAAAAAATATATTTTTTTTTTGGGGGGGGGGTAGGGGGAGTGGGGGTGAGAGGGGGTATAATGTGGGGTGTGGTAATTTATTAGATGATGTTTAAAAAAAAAAAAAATTGGGGGGGGGTCAGGTTCGGGGGGGGCGGGGGGGGGGAGGGATTCTGGTAGGAGCATGGGGTATTGTTTGGGTGGAATCCATTGTGGTATTCAGGTAAGTCTTGTTTTGTCAATGTAATAATATAATGTGATAAAAAATATGAAAGCAATACGTCAAGGGAGAAAGAAAATATTTGGGGTAGTACGAAAACTTTAACATTTGCACGCAGACGCTAACGCCGACGCCGGGGTGAGTAGGATAGCTCCACTATATATATTTCATATATAATAGTCGAGCTAAAAATGTACTATATATATATGATTGAGGTACTTTGATATCCAGACATACATGTACAATCTACTTTCTTCACAAACAGTTAATAAAGTTTGATAAATAATGTGTTTATAATAACTTACAATAGTAATTGAACGTTACATTTGAAACATCAGTCAAGATTTTGTTATACCTATACTTCCACAAAATAATGTTTATTGTATTTATGAAAACTAACATTCAACATGAAATTGTTACTTTCCAGTAATACTGCAATATTAAAGTATTTTATCGTCTACTGATACTTTTGACAAACTTTAACTTGAGCTGTAATTGTGCAATAGATAGGGTAATTTGTTTGCAACCATAAATCCAGGGTTCAATCATAAGTCGGGGAAGGTTCTCTGAAACATTCCACTAACACTTTGTACTGGTTCTTTCAAGGATCAAACTTGAGTGTTTCCATAACCCAATAGCTTCTGGTACAATCATTACAAAATAAACATGTTTAAGAAAAATAGAACTCTGCCTGTTGGACTTGTTACCTTGTAACAACATAACTCAAGTATAATAAGAGCAATCACGTTGAGAGCTAAACTTATTCTGTATTACTACTTAAACTTCCCTTAACAGAACTTATTCACAGTTAGGCAATATAACAATATTCCAAAAAAATTTCATATATTTAAAAAAAGAATGCAGGCATTATAATCAAATAAGCTATATAATACTTCTAAGACAAATGTTTTGCATAAGATACATGTTTGCGTGTAGCTGCTCATATAATTGTTTTGATTTGGCTCATATAATGATAAACTGTTTGTTAAAGATGAAGAATGGCATAAAGTTATGATGTGCATGTCAGATCATAGGTTGAAATGGTTGGTTATTTGTAAGGTGTAAAAAACGAAACTACAGACAATCATAAATAAAATCAGATTTAAAAGTAATAGCATTGTTTCACTAAAAAATAAATGAGATTGAAACTGGCAAAGCAATACAATGAGAACAAAAAACCGTCGGAGACGGGTGATGCTCCCAAAAGTTTCTTTGGTTACAATATTGCACTATATATTCAGATAAAAGGAAACATCTTGAGGGGCATAACTTTGGAAAAAATAATAAGATGGATGGTTTAGCAACTTAAAAATTTCAAAGGGCCATAACTCTCTCAATAAATCATCTTACCAGAACCCACAAATAACATGCACATCTCCTCAAGCAAGTTAAGCTCCCCATAAAGCTTCATTGAATTCCAGTCAGTAGTTGGGTTGAAATAGCCCGAACAAGAATTGCACTATATGTACAGTTTATAGAAAATTTCAAAGGGCCATAACTCTGTGAAAAATCATCTGACCATCACCGGCTGATAATACGCACATCTCCTCTTGGTACTGAAGCTTCCCATAAAGTTTCATTGAATTCCCGTAATAAGTTGCTGAGAAATAGCTCAGACAAGAATTGCACTATCTGTACAATGGAAAATTTCAAAAGGCCATAACTCTGTGAAAAATAAAAAAACAGCACTATTGTACTGATGACAAAGACAACATTAACAAGAGATTGCCAAGCAATATGGTCCCCTACCGGTGAAACTCCACCATTGCCAGTATTTTATTAATTTTTTTATCATTTTTATATACTTGTTGCCATAGCAACCAGAATTCTTGACGTAGGAACAAAATTAAATGACGTGCATAATCTCCATATTGCCATCTACCCATCTGTTAAGTTTCATGAAAAAATATGAAGAACTTTTAAAGTTATCGCAGGATCCAAAAAAGTGTGACAGACTGAGAGAGCGCAAAGCATAAGCCCCACCCGGTTTCGCCGGTAGGGGACAATAACCATCGGGATAACACGAGTCTATTAATAATAAGTCCATCAAAAATAAAGCTGATTCTATCAACTGAAGACATGGCTAACAATTTAAAACAAAACCTATCCGTTGTCAATACAGTTCCGTTGTAAAAGAATTCTACAGACAATATAAAGACAATTAGAGCACTGCTGACCATAACAATAATTGAACAGTTGAAAATTTATTACTGATGATAAAGATAAATGGCGAAAGTGACTAATACTGCGGCTATCACAAAGTACACATTTAGTGTGGTTCCCAGAATTAGAATGGACATAACCATGGAAACCAGCATCGCCCCCGATATGATGAACAGGCGGGTAAGGTTGCTGCCATGTTTGAACACCACTGACATAATCAGACCGCTGAAAGCCTGAAACAGTTGAAATTATAACTTAAATATGGCATATTAAAAACACAGTGCAAACAGGGCTTTTTTGTTACATCAGAACTACAAATTAAAATTTCTTGTTTAAACTTATTTGTTTTATTAAACTAAAAGAGGTTAAAGGAATTTTGACAAGAATCCTCTATATAACATTTTCACACAATAGAAGGTTGTTCCTCTACTAGGGTTGCCACAACAAGTAATTACCGCATTATCAAATTGATGAAGAGGAATATTATATACAAGAGTTTCAAAGGATTAGTTGAACATTTGATAGGTCAATATAAAGGCCTTTTTAAAGAAGAAGCTCTTATAATTGTGTTTAATTAAGTATGACATATACCAAAGACGAAATTAAACCAAACTATTTAGGGTTGCTACTGGTGATGTAAGAAATGCAGGATTCAAAATCTTATGCTGTAAATCTTGTGCTGTAAAGTACTTAAGACTTTCAAAGAGTGGTCAATTATCAACTTAAAAGATACAATTTCGCACACACAAAAAAAGCATAGATGAGCCTTGCTACAAAAAAGCTATGCTTAATGTATGTGCAGATTATGGGGACGACACTTTTTTTGCCTAAAGTAGACTTTTTTCATGTCATTTAAACAAAGATTGATTGATTGTAAAACACAGAACTGGCTTGAAACTCTAGGAAATTTATCAAGACGTGATACCTACAAACACTTCAAATCTATGCTAAACCCAGAAAAACGTGTTTAGCGATATACAATTTTATGTTTGAAAGTCAGATTCTGTTGTTCAAGTCATAAATTAGAAATTGAAACTGGTTGACCTTTAGGAACTTCAAGAGAACACAGATGATGTACATATTGTTCAGTCTATTTTAATAATATATAATTTATATGTATTGAAGATGAGTTTCATGTTGTTTTTTTAATGTCCAATATTTAATCAAGAAAGGCAAATGTATCTTTTTATGGTACAATGGTGAACAAAATTTCCTTAAAATGTTTGCAATCTTATGCAAACTTCTGATGAAGGGAAACAAAAAAGCATAGCCTTTTTTGTAAACGAAATAATGAAAAAGAAAGATCACAACTTTATCACAACTCAAAAATAATATGTTGTTACTTATATTCTATATTTTGGGCCGGTGGACTTTATTTACAAATAAACTTTTGTCTTGTCTTGTTAAGCAGAGACTTCTTTAAACGAAAAAGTGGAAAGTTTCGTCCCTGCACAGGCTGATTTTGGACCACACATAACTTGCATACAGAAAGCCCAGTTTTATCAGAATGTTGCTTTTACAAATGATAAAACACAGCTACAAACAATATCCAACTAGTCAAACACCTGCGTGATTATGATCAGCCAGGTGTAGACAGAGAACCCTGAGAACAGTCCCTGCTTGGTCCCCTGATTGAGGATCTGACGCTGCCAGAGGATTGCAGTAATGTTGAGGACACACCCATATGTGTACAGTACCATGTTCTGAACATGGAGTGACGTCTGCAAAGAGATTAACAGTAAAAAAAATTGTGACATTCATAAACCAATGTCTGGAACAAGAGGGCCTGAAAGGCCAAAAGTCGCTCACTTGAGATACAAAGGAACTGACCTGTTCTGTGCCGGCCAAATATCATTAGAACAAATATTCTGACCAAGTTTCATGAAGACTTAACTATAAATGTAACTTATAGAGTGCAAAAAAGATTTTACTAAAGCCATATTATGAAATATTTAAATGCTCCGCTCAATGGTGGCCATGTTTTTTAAGCAATCGGAACAATTTTTAAACTTATCCAAGATATCATCAAAATAAATGTTCTGTTAGGGTTAGGGTTAGGGTTAGGGTTAGGGTTAGTTTCATGATTAAGTTTCATGAAGATTGGACAATAAGTGCGGCTTTTAGAGTGTTTTCCTAAAGCAATATAAGGAAAAAAAAGTTCCACCCCCTGGTGGCCATTTTTTTGAACCAATTATAACCATTTTCGAACTCACCCAAGAAATTATTGGCACAGATCTTCTAATCAAATTTCATGAAGATCGGACAATGAATGTGGCTTCTAGAGTGTTAACAAGGCAAATGTTGATGCTGCACAACACACGACGGACAAAAGGCGATCACAAAAGCTCACCATGAGCACATTGTGCTCAGGTGAGCTAAAAACATTAAGGGCTATTCTTAATAATTATTACTGCTTGAAATTAAAGAGAGTCTAGAGATTGATAAAGATTTTTGGTAAATATTTGATGAAAACTGCTGAAAAAGGGCGCAAAACAGTTATAAAAGCCCATTAAATCAGGAACCAAACTGTATAATAAACAATAACAAGAGGGCCTGAAAGGCCCAAGGTATCCCCCGCAACATATGCTTTGTTTGAGGATGGGTGCAAATTGGACGGATGAACATAATGATAGATGGACGAATGGAGGACAATAACACAAAAGTGCCGGACGGACAGGCAGACGGACGGACAACGCCAAAACAATATCCCTCCGCCTCTGGCGTGGGAATATATTCATACCAAGTTTCAAAGAAATCCGCCAAAGCGCTTCCAAGATATGGCTCCGGACACAAAAATGCCTATAGTAAAAAGCATTTTTTCAAGATACAAAGGGCCATAAGTCTGTTTTTAACAGATGGTGTACAATGCCATTTGGCGTGCATCATCCTCTTATGCATATATATACTCATACCAAATTTAAATGAAATCCGCCAAAGCACTTCCAAGATATGGCTCCGGACACAAAAGTGCCTATAGTAAAAAGCATTTTTTCAAGATACAAAGGGCCATAAGTCTGTTTTTAACAGATGGTGTACAATGCCATTTGGCGTGCATCATCCTCTTATGCATATATATACTCATACCAAGTTTCAATAAAATCCGCCAAAGAACTTCCAAGATATGGCTCCGGACACTAAAAAGCATTTTTTCAAGATACAAAGGGCCATAAGTCTGTTTTTAACAGATGGTGTACAATGCCATTTGGCGTGGATCATCCTCTAATGCATATATATACTCATACCAAGTTTAAATGAAATCCAGCAAAGAACTTCCAAGATATGGCTCCGGACACAAAAGTGCCGGAAGGACGGACAGACGGACAGCCGGACGGACGGACGGACAACGCCAAAACAATATCCCTCCGCCTCTGGCGGGGGATAATTAACATCTTAAATGATCAAGGACCATATCTATTCAAAGGTGCTTTTGCCAACATTTTATTTACTCTTATTAATATTAACAAGCAATTATTTACAGAAAATATAAATATGGTTTGATAAACATAATAAAAAAAATAAACAGTTGTTTCCTAAGAAAAGACTTGATAGATAAAATGCCATAAAAGTTTTAAGCAAATACTGTTTATGAAGCAATCTTGGCATAAAAATGGATGGAAAAATATGGAATGAGTGATGTATTGGACGTCATCATTGATGACGTTCATTCGAACGAATGATAAAGGGGGCTAAGTTTCGTTAAGCTGAGGCATATAGTCGCGATTTGGGAGTCTTGAAAACTGGCCGGTTACTTTTGCTGAAATTTGACATGTGTATGGACAAGAATGCGATCTACCTGTTGGCGTAGGCGTTATACCTGGGGAAAATCAAGTTTTCGAGTATTTTGCGTTTAAATATTTTTTATGGGAAAGGGCACGTGCGCATGACGTCATGAAAAGCGCTTAGGCTAGCTTCCATATTGTTAATAAACAAAGAAACTAAGTTACGCGTTATTAATTAAAGTTAGGCGTTTAATCGATAAACAAAGATGTAATAATTGTGTTTGAATATCAATCGGAAGTACACATGCATGTCTTTTGTGCACAGTGTGTTTTTTTAATAAACATGACATAAATCTATGTGTTATTCGACGTATTGTGAATTTGTGTGCAACGAGTTGAAGAAAGGTTTACACGGCTAGGCTTTCCGACATAAATGTAAGTACACACTGGTATTAGAATGGTATTCTATTTATCCGATAATATCTATTACATTATTAGGGTTTAATAATTTATTATTAAATCAATAAATAAACGTGAGCAGCAAATCAATTAATTTCGTTTGTAAGTGGAAACCGAAAGTAAACAAACCAATCGTCAAAATGGCTGACAAAGGAATGAACGCTCACAAAGTATTTACAAAAAAAACATCATCACAAAAGATGTAAAGTGAACGCTACTTATCTGTTTTGTAGATAAGTATACGATCCATTGGAAAACACTAACATTTGACATAAAAAACGCCAGTGGATATGGAAATCTTCAGCATTCGAAATAGCAGACGGCGTCGACCAATGGCTGTCAATACAGGTTCGAAACGAACGCGAGAAAGTATTAACAAAATAACATAGATGTTGTAAAGTGAACGCTAATTCGATGTTTTGTAGATAAGTATACGATCTATTGAAAAACCATAACATTTGACACAAAAACACCCGTGGATATGGAAATCTTCAGCGTAACGAAATAGCAGACATCACACGGCGTCTCATCTGGGTCTACGCTGTTTGCCAAGGCCGATAATATAATGAATGGAAATGCACAAACTCAGTAACTGGCAAGCATATATGCATTAGTAGGTTGTTTCGTGATTATTCAGAAACGACTACATAATTCTTTTGGTTCAGCCAGTGCAACTTAACAGAAATAAGTATAAAAAGTTTCTACACCTGACAACAATGTGCCAACTTAATACAAGGTAAGTTGTTTACATTATTTAAAATATTGCAAGCTTACAGTACTCAAAAATAAACAGCTGGTACAATGTAATATCATTGTTTTAATTTTAATAAGCCCTTGGTTAATTACCCTTTTTAATGTTATGGATCAATGCATCTCTAACACCTTCAATTGACTTGTTCATGAAAAATATACACCCTCAGTGCATGTTATCCCATACACCATCAATCACTTACTAAGGCTCGATTGGTCATTCTCGGCTCGGGTACTACTTACCGGTACATGTACCCCGGGTACTCTTAACTTTACTTACATGTTCCCCGGGTACGGTAAATAAACTTAAACATACCCGCAAATATTAGATTGTATCCGAGTTGTATATCCGCCAAAAATCCGATGTCGTTAAACATGCTACCGATAACGTAAAACAATATTGTTAACCTTAAACAACCTTCTCTTAAAAAATCTGCATCAACATGCTTTTTAGTTTGAGTGTTGAGAGGACGCCGTAGGAATAAGCAAGTAATCAAGAATACGTCTCTGTTTCTGCTTTTATTTCCTTCATGTATAATGACGATAAGGATTGATGACTAACATTGACGACAATGATCACAAGCATTTACGACTAACACTGACGACAAGCATTGTTAAATTAACGATTTAATTTGAATAATCAGATTATAGTACAACAGATATGCTTTTCAAAGTATAATATAATAGCATACACTCATTAGAATAAGAGGTTTCATAAATAACAATTTGAAACATTTTCAATCAATATCGAAATATCTTATTCAATATTTATTACGCAGTATGAATTAATTGTTAAAACATAATATAAATACCGAATATGGTGTTCCCCATTTAACGGACCTTGCAAACCAAATAATGTTTCTTTAAAAAAATCTATGACGGTAAAAAGTGAGCGTGCGATGTCGCGGAAAATATTATACTTGACGACGTCATACAATGACGCGACTTTAAACAATTTAAGATTTAAAATTAAATCACATCATTGATTTTAACAATGAGTTTTGATAATATAAATGCCATTGAACAGAAAATTGACATAAATGTAAACATAATTAATTTTTACAAAATACCCGACAACAACTGATTTAGTGTTAAAATTCCCGGGTACGTTTTAGTATATTTACCGTACCCAGGGTACGAGCCTTACTAACTGTATTATTATTATATCTCACCGACTACAAGGTACCTTTACCTTGTTGTGTTTATCAACCTGGAATTTATGTAAAATCCGGCTTTCTTTACTTTTATTTTTCATTCATTTGATTACGCAATTGTTGACGTACCTCGTGGAAAATTATTTGAATCTTTGGATTTTAATGGCGACAAGCTGGAAGTGTCAATTTATTTTAAAAACGAATCTAAGATTTTAAGTATTGTGTGTTTTTCATGCATAATTCAGTGTTTTCCAGAAAATTGAGTACCAGTTACATGGCCGGCAACTATGCAGTAAAACAAAAGCATTTATGACATTTACTTGATATATTTGGGAAAAGAAGCCGTCATGTAAATGTAAGAGTAAATGTAACCGGCAGAATCGCTGGCTGACGGTATTTAAAGAGAACACTGATAATAGTAAACTAAATCTCTACGACACGATTACAGCGTTGTAAAATTGTGTTTTGGGTGATAATGGTTAGTAATTCATACAAATGTTATTAAAAAATATTGTGCTTTAAAATTAATTTTGAGAATGGGATGGAAGAACAGAAAATGAAGAGCATACAGGGATGGAAATAAGTGGTTTCCCATGAGCCCGGGGCAAGTAGATTTTGGCCTGGGCAACTCAATTTCAAAAGTTGGTAAACTTGTTTTTTTTAAATCTTAAAACAATTCAGTGCAATAAAAATTGAAAAACAATTGATCACCATGGATCAATACTAGTTAAATAACATTCATTATATAGGAATAGGACATTATTCAATTCAGGCTCATAATAATACATCATGCATTGAACATGTGTATTGTCAGCAAATGTATATAATTATCTATTATTTTATTAAAAAAATGTATAATAATATTCACATGTTCATATTTCTGGGCTCGTTATTCTTTATCTGGGCAACCAAAATACTAAAGATGGTTGCCCACAATAGTAAAAAGTTAGTTTCAATCCCTGGCATATCATTGTAACTTTATTGTTTAACTGCATTGCATTAAAATTGTGATTGAGGTAAGCTTGTTGTTTATAGTATATTTACTTTTTAGCTCGACTATTATATATGAAATATATATAGTGTAGCTATCCTACTCACCCCGGCGTAGGTGCGCGCATTGGAATGTTTGCGTACCACCTCCAATATATTTCCTATGTCCATTGACATATTGCTTTCATACATGTATTTTGCTTCTTAACCAACATGACCCCAATGTATAAACAAAAGCAGATAACTGTATCAAGCATTTTGTAACAATTATGGCCTTTTTTTCACTAAGAATAAGCATATAATTGATAAATCTATTTTAAAGTTTGCGTACCACCTTTAAATTGCCACAACTTTTTTATTATGCTCTCCCCAAATTTTTTAAGGGGGGAGCATATAGTCGCCGCTTTGTCTGTCCGTCCGTGCACAATTTTTGTCCGGGCTATTTCTCAGCAACTAATGACTGGAATTCAATTTAACTTAATGGGAAGCTTCACTACCAAGAGGAGACATGCATATTATCAGCCGGTTCTGGTCAGATGATTTTTCACAGAGTTACAATGTATGGCCCTATGAAATTTTCCATTAACTGTACATATAACGCGATCTACCTGTTGGCGTATTCATTATTACTGGGAAAAATCTAGTTTTCGATTAAATCACGAAAAAGTGGTGTTTTTTATTGCGCAATCGCTATAAACACGTGGCTTGGCCGGAAGTACATGTAGCCTTAATAGCAACCCCAAGACAATTCACCCCCAGGAGACAATTCACGGGCTAGACAATTCAAATTAGATTTTTCATACCCCAATTTTTCTATTTTTGTAATCATTTTTGTCGTACCCAAATGTTTTTCGTACCCAAATGTTTTTCGTACCTAAAAAAAAATCGTACCCATTATTTTCGTACCCAAATGTTTTTCGTACCCAAATTTTTCGTACCCAATTTTTTTCGTACCCCTTTTTTTTCGTACCCATTTTTTTCGTACCCATTTTTTTCGTACCTAAATTTTTGTTCGTACCAAATTTTTTTAGTAACAATTTTTTTTTTCGTACCCATTTTTTTCGTACCCAAATGTTTTTTTTTCCCAATTGTTTTCGTACCCAATTTTTTTTTCGTACCCATTTTTTTCGTACCCAAATGTTTTTCGTACCCAAATTTGTTCGTACCCATTTTTTTTTCGTACCAATCTTTTTCGTACCCAAATTTGTTCGTACCCATTTTTTTTTCATACCCATTTTTTTCGTACCCAAATAAAAAAAAAAGTACCCATTTTTTTAGTACCCAAATTTGTTTCGTACCCAAATTTTTATTTGTAAACATTTTTTTCGTACCCATATAGTTTTCGTACCCTAATTTTTTTTATTTCCTTTATTTTTTCGTACTCTAATTTGTTTTCGTAACCAAATTTGTTTTTTTTTCCTGCCCATATTATATTCGTACCCATTATTTCTTCGTACACAAATTTGTTTGTACCCAAATTTTTTCGTACCCATATGTCGTACTCAAATTTTTTTCGTACACAAATTTGTTCGTACCTAATTTTTTATTCGTACCCATTTTTTTCATACCCAAATAGTTTTTCGTACCTTTATTTTGTTCGTACCCTTTTTTTTTCGTACTCAAATTTGTTTTCGTACCCAAATTATTTTTTTTTTCGTACCCACTGCCCACATATTTTTTCGTACCAATTTTTTATTTTGAAATAATCGATTTTCCATTTGATTTGAACTCTCGACTCATTCCATCCCGCGAAACCCTTAAGGTGTCGCAACTCTAGTAAAAATGGATGGAAGGTTTTGTTTTAATATGCCATCCTGATGGAACAAATAACAAGAGCACCGCCTTGCAGGTGCAGATCGCTCATCTATTTTTCTTTTAGAGGTGAAGGGACCTATCTGAATACTTCAATCACAAAGGAGGGAGGGGTGGGGTGGAGAGGGGTGTATAGTGTGGGTGTGTGGTCATTTATTTATTACATTATTTTTTTCTTGGGGGGGGGGGGTATTTTTGGATGGGATTGTTGTTGGACGGAATTCAAAAATAATTTTTTTTATTTTGTTTTGTTTTTTAACCATGTTTAAAAAAAAATATTGGGGGGGGGGGGCGGTGGGGGGCGGGTATGGTGTGAATGTGTGGTCATTTATTAGACGATCTTTAAAAAAAAATGAAAATTTTTATTTTTATTTTTTTGGGGGGGATTCTGGGGGGGGGGGGGCGGGGGGATGGTTTGGTGGAGTATATTGTGGTATGTCAGGTAAGAGTTGTTATGTCAAAGTATCAATCAAATCTAATCATAAATAAAGAAGTTATGGCAATTTTAGCAAAATTCAATCAAAGGTCAAGGTAAAATTCAACTTGCCAGGTACAGTACCCTCATTATAGCATGAAAGTATTTGAAGTTTGAAAGCAATAGCCTTGATACTTTACAAGTAAAGTGAATCTAAACACAAAATTTAACCATATATTCAAAGTTACTAAGTCAAAAAAGGGCCATAATTCCTTCAAAATGACAACCAAAGTTATGCAACTTGTCCTGTACTGTCCCCTTATGATAGTTTGTGAGTGTTCCAAGTATGAAAGCAATATCTATGATACATTAGAAGTAAAGTGGACCAAAACACAAAACTTAATCAAATTTTCAATTTCTAAGTATAAAGGGCCCATAATTCTGTCAAAATGCCAGTAAGAGTTACATAACTTTGCCAGCACAGTCCCCTTAAGATAGTTAGTAAGTGTTTCAAGTATGAAAGCAATAGCTTTGATACTTTAGGAATAAAGTGGATCTAAACACAAAACTTAACCAAATTTTCAATTTTCTAAGTATAAAAAGGGGCACATAATTCTGTCAAAATGCCAGTCAGAGTTACATAACTTGGCCTGCACAGTCCCCTTATGATAGTTAGTAAGTGCTGCAAGTATGAAAGCAATAGCTTTGATACTTAAGGAATAAAATGGACCTAAACACAAAACTTAACCAAATTTTCAATTTTCTAAGTATAAAAAGGGCACATAATTCTGTCAAAATGCATGCCAGAGTTAACTAACTTTGCCTGCCCAGTCCCCTCATGATAGTAAGTAAGTGTACCAAGTTTGAATGCAATAGCATTGATACTTTCTGAGAAAAGTGGACCTAAACACAAAACTTAACCGGACGCCGACGCTAAGGTGATGGCAATTGCTCATAATTTTTTTTCAAAAAATAGATGAGCTAATAATTTTTTTTCAAAAAATAGATGAGCTAAAACGCTTTATATCAAAATTGTGACCCGGACAAAACCAGACACTAGCATTGCTCTATCCAGTAAACCAGTCAATGTTAACAAACCATGAGCTGCTTTTTCAGAATGTACTCGGTGTACACAGCCGCCACTGCAGACACGGAGCAGTATGCCAGCAACATGACCAGACCTTGAACTGTGATAAACACCTCTGTGCGAGCCCCCGACTTGGACTTAGTCTCAAGTCCACCATATCTGTGAAAGGAGTAAGATTGCGAAAATCCAACATATCTGTGAAAGAAGGATTATTACAAAATTTCTAAAAGTTCATAAAGTTTGCCTTTTCTGAGAAAACAAAGGATCATGAAACTTTCTAAATAAGAATTTTAAAACAGATTCAAGTTCTGCTGAAATTGTTGAAAACACAAAATAGCAGGGCACTAACCGTATTTACCTTTTCAAAACTACAAAGTGCACATGTTCACCAATATCACAACTACAAAAATGCAGGACTGATGTTTACCAATTTCACAACAACAAAATGCAAACACAGAGAATGTAAGAAAAAACAGTTACCCATCACACATTCCTGCCAGCACAAGTAGGAATATAGCAAGCCATTGGGGAACAGAAATAACTCTGGAAAGACAAAAACAGTCATAATCTGAGAAAACTAGGCATAATGCATGTGTGTAAAGTGTCGTCCCAGATTAGCCTGTGCAGTCCCCGCAGGCTAATCAGGGACGACACTTTCCGCACAAGCATTAAGCCGAGTTTTGTCAGAATGCGACTCTTATAATCACTTTTTTAGGTCTCTAACCTAAAGCAGTATTACAAGATATGATGAGAGTCAGTGCTCAATCTGCCAGCTTTGCAGGAAAATGAATGGCACTGAGTTCTAAATGTAGTGAAAAAAAAAATGTAGTAAATTTCATATTACTTCCAACAAATAAGCATTTTATTAAAAAGCCCATAAATGATAATCATCCAAAAGTTGACACAACACGACTCACAATGCCGGACAAAGATTTACTATTATAGCCTACCTTGAGTACTTCATGCTAAGGAGAGTTTAAAAGACAATATTAAATTTTAATCCGAACACAAAGTTATTTTGAAGCAGAAAAAAAGAAGTTTTAAGATATACCTTACTTTGTATGGACAATTTCATAGCATTAAACCTTACCTTTTTATGACAACTCTATATAGCAAAGCAGTTGTCACTATTTTAAGGTTGCTCAAAACCTGTAAAAGTAAGATATTATAATACAAAGTTAAACAACAACAGCATGCTTGATTTCATATCATAAAACTAGGGATGGCAACGAATACCGATTTTGGTATTCGAATATTCGGTCATCCTTCCGAACGAATATTCAGATATTCGGTCAACATCTGTAGGAAAAAAATCAACAAAATCAACTTGCTTTACTTTACCATTACTCTATGAATTCTACTTTCGTTTTTACCGAATGTTCACTGGAAGTGACTAAATATTGACACAGCGTTGCCGTCGCTAATTCAAAGTTGATTTTGTTGATTATTTTTTATTAGATGATGATCAAATATTCGTGAATATTTGTTTAAAAGCTTGATCGAACAAAGGAATCTTTCTTCATTGAAAGGGAGATGGGTAGGGAAATCGGCAAATTGGAAGGTAGGTGGGTCCATTCTTGCGGGCATTGAACGGTAACAGCCACGTCTAGCTTTCAGTGTTAAAAAATTCAAAACGTTCATATGATATTTTTGGTGACTTTTGTTTATTTTGATATTGAGACTGTTTTTAGCTAGACGTATTTGTTAAAACTGAATGATAAAAACTGTTTTTAACTTTTAATATTGTACATATTGGGCGAAATACCAAAAACATTTCTTTAAGTAAAGTACCTGATTGAATATTGAGTAATTAATAAAAGTTTGGACCTTACGATACGCAAATACTTATTAGAGGTTAAGTAAATTATTTTCTAAAAGCTTTTGTAACCATACGATACACATTTACTCAATTTAATTAGAGCAAAAAAACATTTTCGATTGGAGAACGCGATTTACATCAATAAAAAATCTTGCATAAGTTCTTATTTGTTTTTTACACCGAGTTGGCTTTTCCTTTACTCATTTAATCTTTGATCATTTTTTAAATGTAATTCAATCATTAGATCAAGTGCGGGTCGGTGTTTTAATTGCCGATGCGATTTGCACCTATCATAATTTTGACACAAAGTGACTCTTTGGTCAATTTAAGTTTCCTAAAGGTAGGCAACTAGCATGATTTATGACATGTGTACTGTCATCACCATAGCGACGCATTATCGCGACTACCGGAATAAACACTATGAGATGAGGAACAACTTTTTTAACAATGTTTGAAGCAAATTTCACGAATACAAAGTCTTTGAAATTACTCGATTTTTTTATGTTTTTCATCCAAATATTCGATTCGGAAAATACTATTCGAACATTCGGTGCGGGACCGAATATTCGGATATTCGTTGACATCCCTACATTAAACCTTACATGTCTTTTGGGAAAACACATGTGCACAATTCAGATGAGATGTTCTTATGATAGTTTCAGTTACAGAGTTTCTTAAAATCCTAAATACAATTATAACATTGGATTACATGTCTTCGCCATATGGAACTTCCTCTTAGAATAACAGATCCATGTTTATTTCACCGAGTGTTTCTGATTAAAAAAAACAAACTCCTATTCAAAACTTTTTACATAGCCTACCTGAAATGTTGCCGGGTCCATCTCCTCATTGATGTACAGTGCAATGTTGTTGTTGAAAGCGTAGAGAACAGCCGGTACAGAATATGACAGTGCTGTCCTTACAGAGACATGTGGAAGTCTGAAACTCTGTCTGAACTCAGGCATGTACATGGCAAATGATATCAAGAACTGAAATAGAACAGAACATGGCAAATGATATCAGGAACTGAAATAGTACAGAACATGGCAAATGATATCAGGAACAGAAATAGAACAGAACATGGCAAATGATATCAGGAACTGAAATAGAACAGAACATGGCAAATTATATCAGGAACTGAAATAGAACAGAACATTACAAATGATATCAGGAACTGAAATAGAACAGAACATGGCAAATGATAACAGGAACTGAAATAGAACAGAACATGACAAATGATATCAGGAACTGAAATAGAACAGAACAGGACAAATGATATCAGAAACTGAAATAGAACAGAACATGGCAAATGATATCAGGAACTGAAATAGAACAGAACATTACAAATCACATTAGGAGCTGAAATAGAACAGATCAGAACATTACAAATGATATTAGGAACTGAAATAGAACAGAACATGGCAAATGATATCAAAAACTGAAATAGAACAGAACATTACAAATGATATCAGGAACTGAAATAGAACCAAACATTAAAAATGATATCAGGAACTGAAATAGAACAAAACATAACAAATGCTATCAGGAACTGAAATAGAACAGAACATTACAAATGATATCAGGAACTGAATAGAACAGAACATTACAAATGATATCAGGGACTGAAATAGAACATAACATTACAAATGATAGCAGGAACTGAAATAGAACAGAACATTACAAATGATATCAGGAACTGAAATAGAACAGAACATTACAAATGATATCAGGAACTGAAATAGAACAGAATATTACAAATGACACCAGGAACTGAAATAGAACAGAATATTACACATGATATCAGACACTGAAATAGAACAGAACATTACAAATGATATCAGGAACTGAAATAGAATAGAACAGAACATAACAAATCATATCAGAAACTGAAATACAACAGAACATTACAAATCATATCAGGAACTGAAATACAAAATAACAATGAATATGATATCAGGAAATGAAAAAGAAAGGTATAATGCAAATGTTGCTTTGTTATCAAACCAGCAATCATTGACTTTATAGTCCAGCACTCTACTAACAGTCACAGAAAAAGCCAGCATTTTTTTTCTGAGAAGCACCAAGTCATTATTATCAATCTAGGAGTTACTTAGTCAGTAATATCTATTTAACCCTTTTCCCCATAAGAAAGTAAAGTGAAAATGGCTTTTGCAACCAGCATAAAACCAGAACAGCCGGCGAGTAACTCGCAGTTTGTTCAGATTTTATGCTGTTTGCTGCTCATCAATAACTAAGGGTTGGAAATGAAGCCTTTAGAACTTGAATTTAGTAAAAAAGGTATTTTATTAAATGATACTTACTAAGCAACAACAAATGCGTCAAAATACACATCTAAGTGGTAAAGGGTTAGGAGGCAAATATGAAACTGCATGTACATAATTGCTTATATTTATGGTTTGAATGTTCCTCAACTGAGGCTAAATTGCGTCCCTTAATTATGAGAACAAAAAGAACAGGAGTTAATTACAATTATTAGTGAGTACCTTGGTTAGTTCAATCATTAGAATGACTGCTGCCGAGCTGAAGGGAATCTGTCCATTGACCTGACTGAGGTTCACCAAGATGGAGTAGGAGCCATAGATCCAGGACCTTTAACATAAATACACACAGTATCTGACATATATTCACCCACCATGCATTAAAGTTTGATTTATTAGACAAACAGTTCTTTTTAACAGCCTACCTGTGTATTACCACATTCTTCAACCTCACATTCACAAAACATTTTTTTGGAATCAAAAATCGATTTGCTTGTTATTGAAAATGGATTTTCATTGTAGTTGATAGGCAAAAATGAAAATCGAATGTCTGTTAAAATAAAATCGATTTTTGATTGCAAAATTGTTTTGTGAACACGGGGCCTGAAATTTATACATTGAACTTACACCAAACTGTGCAAACTTGAAATTTAGACATTCATTTTACACCAAACCCTGCAACCTGAAACGTTAACATTTAAATTTACAGAACAAATAGAAGCTTACCAAACTGTTAACATTTAACAATTTCAGTAACCCGTTAAATGTCCATTAGAAATTGTTTAGTAAAGGTTTGAATTTTCAACGCATTTATGAATAAATCATACCATTTAACCCATACCACAATACGTACCCAGTGAGCAACATGCCCACCCACATGAAGGACATCCTGGGGGCCAGGGTGGGCTGGGTGTGTCTAGGAAGGACATCCCGCCTCCCGCTGTCCATAGCAATAACCTACTGGCAAAGATCCTGACATTGTTTATAATAGTCAACATACATAATTTTTTTTACAGACTGACAATGCAATTATTATAGGAAAACTACAATATAAACCATGAGGAAATAATTTGTAGTCATGACTGAGCATGTCATATTTGATATTCAGTTTAACAATATTATTATCAAATCAAGCTAGAATTGAAATATATCAGAATTGATAAATAAATAATCATCAGCAAATAAAACTCTTTTTTTCAGATGAGAGTAACTTATCAATCAATTTTATCAAATTCAATCATAATTCGCTGTATCAGGGGTCATAACAGGACCAGATTGCCAATCCTGAAAACAAGCCAGGGGTCTGGCTCTGCAGGCCACCAGCGGGGTCAAGGGGCAGCGCCTTTGTCAGGGGGATAAAGGGGGGCTAAGTCCCCCGGACAAAAATTGAATTAAATCATTTTCAGACCCGTCTAGATTGCATTTCCAAGCAGTTTTAAATGCATTTTATTATAGCAAAAGAAAGATTTTTTTCCAAGAATTTACTTATATTTTTCAGTATATTATTATACTACATTAACCAAATATTTTGAAAAAAAATCAATACAGGAAAAATTGAAATAAAAAAATAATCATTAAAAAGTACAACCTTAGCCCATAATATAAACAGCACTAAATAATATCACATAAATATATATAATATTAACGATTTCCACCTAAAAACTGATGCTGTTACAAGAAAACGTAATCATAAATTATTCGTCAAGTGGCTAAATTTACCACCCCCCACACACCTGTTCACGCAAAGTAAGATTCACGGTTGTTTTCCTTTGTTCCAATGTCACAGTTTATCAAATTAATCGTTTATGTAAAGAAACAATAAAAATATAAAAAAGTAATTACGTTTATAAGCTTCTAAACATAGGTTACGTGGTCAAAATTTACCTAAAAACTTGGGATTTTTTTGTTGTTACTCCATGTTTATAAACGCATTGTTGATTGGAATTCACAGGATAAATACTAATGTGTCTTGTTCTGATAAAACTGGACATAATACATGTGCGTAAAGTGTCTTCCCAGATTAGCCTGTGCAGTCCGCACAGGCTAATCAGGGACGACACTTTCCGCCTAAACTTGATTTTCGGTAAGGAGACTACACAGGCTAATCTGGTACACCACTTTAGGCACATGAATTAAGCCCAGTTTTCTCAGAACACGACACTAATAAATTTTATGATATCAGCGCAGGAGTTATCTTCTGTAGAAACGAAATAAACCAAGAATCCCTCCTTACCCCCCCCCCCCCCAACAAAACTCGAATTTTTATTGATCTCAAAAGTGACCCTGGTGCCTTGAAATCCGGATTTCCGGATCAATCCGGAATATTACAACCCCTGTGTATTAACTATTATATAGCAAAGAGGAAAGAAAGCTAACAGAATTGTGTTTACCTTTCTTTATTTTTGCATGATGTTAGTGGAAATTAAAATTGTCATATGATTGGGCCTTTGAAATTTTGGAGATTTAAATAAGGGTTTATAGGAATATCTGGCCTCTACAAAATAAGGCCATTGAATATCAGAGTTTTTGAGATATCAGGTTGACATTGTCTTCTGACCAACAAACCTACAGACTGATAAAAACAGTTAAAATATGAAAAACAAAACAAAACAAGTAATACTTTACTATGAAATATCTTTAAAAAAGATATACGGCGTTGATAGTTCAATGAATGAGATCAAGGATAGCGAATGTCTTTTTCTGTGCAGTTCTTAGCTGCATCACACGCAGTACGGGATGTTACGCGGAGTTTTCGCGGCTTATTTTACATTATTACATATTGCTGGTCATAAACCTATAGATACAAAACAGAAAACCAAAAGAAGAATGGAAGTGAAATTAAAACATATGAGTCAACCGGCCACACGCAAAGTATCTGTATTTATAGGCACGTTCTTCGAACAAACCTGTTTTAGTGGTTTGTCGGGTATTGCTATTTGATTCGATTATTAACAGTATCAAGAATCATCACGCTCATGCTTAATACATTAGTCAATATGGTGGAATAATTATTGTTAAATTAATCAAAAATAATATTTATCATTGTATTGTTGAAAACACATTAAGAATCTATTATTGACATACCATAATTATATTGCTGAATATCTTCATTTAACATATTTCTGGTCTTAAGAAAATTCCAGGTCACCTAGTTCACGGATAGTGTCTTTATTATATAACGATTATTTTACTGGCCGCGAACTCTGGTGATGACCTGTATATAAACTCTGACATTCAAACACTGGCCGCGAATTGACCCGATACCTAGCGGGTTGAAATGCAATGCATTAAAGTGAGGCCTCGCTTCCACTGCTCTTTATACTTTTACATGCTAAAATGTTGACAGGAATATGGAAGTAAGTACTAAATATGAGAACATAGCCTTTAAGTATAAACGCTTTTGCCCTGGCAATCCTCTGAAAATAAAAGGTGCACGCACAAACTGTATTGATGTCGAGAATTGAGTGTAAAACTGTTCTATCTATTAAGCCTTTTCATAAGAGATAAAATTGTTTCATGCAGTAAAACAGTGTTACAAAGACGCGGATATGTTTCCAATGTTCTGGTGGTATACTCAAATCAGTCAATGGAATAAATGAAGTGTATTCATTCGTACCTAGCCGCGGAAAATTTTATTTGAATTTTATTGGACACTTACAAAGGTCAGGTAAGGTGAAAATCTGGCTTAATACAGCTACGCCGGAAAAGGTTCTATCAATCCTTACATGCAACATAATCTTTTATTTGACAAAAAATATTGTATATTGCATTGAATTGTTTTGTTTATTTAATTGATTTTACATATTTATATATATATATATATATATATATATATATATATATATATATATATATATATAAATAGGTCAATTTTTTGTAGAAATTGGCTAATTTGGCGAATGGCAGAGTAAGCCCTGCATGATTACTTTTCCTTGATTATTTTTCAAATTGGCACCATCACTGTATTCACATCATGATTATATAACCATTAATTGTTCACCCTAGCCGTATAGAAAAAATAGGCAAACTTAAATTCACGCAAGATATCAAATACCTTTTTTATCTCATTGCTTGTATTTAAGTCCATGTCTTTTATGTCCTGCACTGTAGCAACAATTACTCTGATATCCCTTTCCCACTCAGAAGCAAAGTGAAAAATGGCTATGTGCAAACAGCATAAAACCAGAACAGTCTAGAGCTGCGAGTAACTCACAGTCTGTTCAGGTTTTATGCTCTTTGCTGCTCATCAGTAACTAAGGGTTGGAAAAGAAGCCTTTAAAACTTGAATCAAGTAAATAGATATTTAATTTAATTTAACTTTCTAAGGGACTACAAATGTGTCAAAATACATGTCTTGGTAAAGGGCTATACAAGCACACCACAGACCCTCAAGGCTGAACCGTAAATTAATGTGCATGACAGATCACTGATATTTCAAATAGTTGACAGGTTTGAAATTAATTCACAGGAAGGATGTTAATGTTATGTCATGAAAAAAAGTTTAATGTTAATAACGAAGTCATTATGACCTAGTGTTATATTTTATATGCAACAACATATAGAGGCCCTTGAATACATGTATGTGTTATTTAATCTTGACTGGGGTCAGAAGTTGCCACACGCAGGAAGTTAAATATTTTATTGAAGCTAAATAACTGATAAAATAACTTCATACCGGACATGTGCCCAATTTGATCGGGGGGGGGGGGGGGGCTGATATAAGACATTAGCAAAAAGCAGCAAATACACTTTACAAAAGTTATGATGCTTCAAGAGAAATCTACTGGATTAAAGCATTTTGAGGACTTTTATATTTATTATCTATTTTATATCTATTATACCCGGTACATGAATGACTTCCTATCAGAATATACTGCTGTTGATAGCCTAGCGCAATGTTGAAATTATGCATTTGTACACTTCAGCATGTGGTGCATAATTACAACTCGAGGGTTTGGCGCAAAACTATTGTAACTCACATTTTTAGAATTTTACAGGAGATCAAAAAAACATCCTTGTTTCCCTAATTTTCACTTCCTGATAAAAACCAGGCTAAAACTTGTAGTAAATAACTGTATTTAAACATAACAGTTAACAATTTGTTTAAATATTGATTCATTTAAATGTATTTGATTAATATCAAGATACAATACTGTTGCGTTAAAATTTATTCCTTTTTAGCCAATATAATTTGGTGCAAAACTATTGTATCTAAAGATACATTACTTTTGCACTAAGTTTTTATCTAAAATTGATGGTTTTGACATATCCAAGAAATATTGTAACTATAAAGGAAGATTTTTAATGGACATGTCCTTTTGTTTATAACCTTAATTTTATAACGTAATTATAAAGAAGGGAAGAAATCTTTTAATGACATTAAATTAAGTATACTTCGATGGACGGTTGGTTTCATTTCAACTGTTACAGTAGAAAATGCACACCATGACTGGCCAGGTACTTACAACTGACAAGACTGGTATCTTACAAAATAACATTCCATCAAAATAAACAAATTTAAATGAGTGTATTATGATAATAATATCAATAATCATTGATACAATGCCACATAACAGTTGCAAGTGAAAATAAACACTTAAGTCTTGATATGATAGGTATCTTTAATATTTACAAAAGTAGATTTACCTTAAGTACCTTTAATATAAAATTGAAATATGTTATTTCCTAAATCTTATTTTTTTTTATTGAGCAAAGATTTGTTTAATTCCCATTGTATGCCATTATACTAAAATGCCATAGTTATAATCAAATAATGTATAAAGACAGTCATTTAATTGCAGAACTTGTGAAATAATTGGCAATTGATATGTGAATTAAAAGTCTGCATTATGCAATTAAAACATGTATTGTTATAATTACACACTATTCCTATATTTCTAATGTTTAGGTCCATAACTTCATTATAAACAAACAAAACAAAAAATCCAAAACATTAAAATGATACTTAATGCTAACATCCAAACATTACTTCATCAGTAACTTTCATACAAAATTTTCATAAAGGAGGAGAAAGAAGAATGTATGGTGGACACCAATGGAATGGCATGAGCTTTGCAAAGCATTAAATGTGCCTTTTTCACGTTTTGGTAAATTGAAAAAATCAAAAAAAGTTGTTTCAGATTTGCAAATTTTCGTTATAGTTATGATATTTGGTGAGGAAACAGTAAAATTCGGAACAATTACGATGCTCTAAATGATCCATTATGCATCTTTTGACAATTTAAAAACCTGAAATTATAAAGCGTTGCAACAGGAAACAAATGAATAATTTGGAGAGTTCTGTTGTTGTTTTATATTTTGTTAATCTACGAGGATTGCTTACGGTATATAAAATATCAAATACATCAATCATTGTATAAGCACAGATGGCAGAGTGGTCTTAGCGGTAGACGTTTACTCCAGGACTCCAGGGGTCAGTGATTCCAGCTCAGCTGAGGGTTACTGTTTTTTTTCTTCTTTTTTTATTTCATTCTTGTTTTACTGGAGCTTTGTTGATCCAATGTTTACAATTATCAATATAAAGCATTTAATGACAATCTTCAATACATGCCAAAATCTGTGAAAAGGCCCCTTATGAGGTCTCTGTCTTTTTCCCATTTCAATTTGATTCAACAGAATCCTCCTTTGAATTTCTTGGTCGTTGCATCAGATTTAACTCATGAAACCATATCGGTACTGATAAAACACCAATACCCGTGTCCATTTAACTTAATTGTACTAAATGTTATTTATCATAGTCAGCAAAACCATACGTTGACTGATGTACCCGACCGTGTAAACTCAAACATCCTTAATGCTATTCATCATAGTCAGAAATATCATACCTTGACTAATGTACCCTTGTAAATTCAATCATCAAAATGTTATTTATCATAGTCAAATATGCCATACCTTGAATAATGTATCCGTTTAAATTCAAACATCCTGAGTGTTATTTTTCATAGTCAGATATACCACACCTTGACTTAATATGTACCTGTGTAAATTCAAACATCCTTAATGTTATTTACCATAGTCTGAAATATCATACCTTGACTGATGTACCCTTGTAAATTCAAACATCCTAAATGCTATTTATCATAGTCAGGAATACCATACCTTGACTAATGTACCCATGTGATTCAAATATCCTAAATGTTAGTTACCATACTCAGAAATACCGTAACTTGACTAATGTACCAGTGTAAATTCAAACATCCGAAATGTTTTTATTTATATTCAGATATTCCATACCTTGACTCAGATATACCCGTGTAAACTCAAACATCCCAAATGTTATTTATCATAATCAGATATACTATACCTTGACAAATAAACCCGTGTTAATTGAAACATTCTAAATGTTATCTACCACTGTAAGGAATGCCATGATACCTTTACTAATGTACACGTGTAAATTCTTACATTCTAAATGTTATTTATCATAGTCAGATATACCATACCTTGACTAATGTACCCGTTTAAATTCAAACATCCTTAATGTTATTTATCAAAGTCAGGAATACCATACCTTGACTAATTTACAAGTGTAAATTCAAACATCCTAAATGTTATGTACCATAATCAGAAATACCATACCTTGACTTATGTACCGGTGTAAATGTAAACATCCTAAATGTTATTTATCATAGTCATATATACCATGCCTTGCTTTATAAACCTGTGTAAATTCAAACATCCTAAATGCTATTTACCACAGCCAGAAATACCATACCTTAAATAATGTACCATACCTTGACTGATGTTCCTGTGTAAAATTATCCTAAATGCTATTTATCATTGTCAGGAGTACCACACCTTGACTAATGTACCTGTGTAAGTTCAAACATCCTTAATGTTATTTACTATTATAGTCTGGAATACCACACCTTGACTGATGTACCCGTGTAAATTCAAACATCCTTAATGCTATTTATCATAGTCAGGAGTACCATACCTTAACAAATGTACCGGTGTTAAAATTCAAGCATCCTTAATGTAATTTATCATAGTCAGGAAAACCATACTTTGACAAATGTACTGGTGTAAATTCAAACATCCTAAATGTTATTTATCATAGTCAGCAATACCATACGTTGACTAATGTACCCGTGTAAATTCAAAAATCCTAAATGTAATTTATCATAGCCAGCAATACTATACGTTTACTCATGTACCCATGTAAATTTAAACATCTTAAATGTTACTTATCATAGTCAGAAATACCATACATTGACCAATGTACCCTTGTAAATTCAAACATCCTTTATGTTATTTATAATAGTCAGATATACCATACCTTGGCTAATATGTCCTGTGTAAATTCAAATATCCTTAATGTTATATCATAGTCAGATATACTATACCTTGACGAATGTACCCGTTTACATTCAAACATCCTAAAAGTTATTTATCATAGTCAGGAATACCATACCTTGACTAATATACCCGTGTAAATTCAAACATCCTTAATGTTATTTATAGGGATGCAAGAAGTAAACCGGCTAACCGGTTAACCTTCTGAAACGACCAGTTAATCGTTTACATTTTCGGAAAAGGTTAACCTAGAAAAAAATATTTGATTATGTTGCTTTTTTCATGGAATAATTAGTACTTGTTTACTTTTTTCGTGTGGCATACTGCCAACTTGCGCTGGCGACTTGTAAGAACAACAGGCCGCACCATTGCCGGTAATAAATAACATGTCAACAAAGTAATAAAGCAATTAATCAATACCTTTGTGATAACAAATAGGGGGTACGTTTTGATAACTGATACTATTAGTCTTTTGACTCGCTAAAATTTAACTAGCGAACTGCGGTGAGTGGGATCTACCGGTATTAGCGAAGACGTAATTGCCACGTTTATTGAACTCGCAATAAAAAACAGTTGAGACATTGGACGGCTTATTTTGATGTTTTGTTAACCAATATCCAACACTGATTGCTCGCGAAAATACCGTGTTTATAAGTAACAATTTTATGAAGAATTGCATTCGTAGTTACAATCTTTACGAGTTAAAAATTAATATCATTGTGATAATGTACGTCCAACAATACGACCATTACTGTCCGATGCAAGTTTTATTTAAGAAAGCAAATTATGAACTAATTAAATTATTAAACATCAAATAGAAATATTTTAAAAATAAACCCATTAAATTTTTTATTCGTGTAATTGCGTAAAATTTGTGCGCTATGGGAGGTTTACAAACATACGTAACTATCAGTATTCAAGATCATTATACTTAGTTACATCGCTATTTAATAAATGTACTGATTATATTAAATATTCAACATACATTTCGTTCAAAATTAATTTAATTTGCTTTTGTGTCCTTTATTTTATGCACATTTTTTATTGTAAAATGAAAATCAAACGATACAGCTTCATCTACAAACGATAAAATGCAAACAACAAAATACATTGTATGCAATTATCGAATAAGAAGAGGTGCGGATTCGTTGAACACACATAGCCCACTTTACGTCGCATTGAAAGGAAAAAAACATTTCTATATTAAGGCAATTTGAGTTTTAAATATTATAACAGAACGAACAAAGGAATACGCCATTTTTGTGAACGATACGACGCAAACGTAATATAAGCGGCCCAACCAAAAATAAGTTAATAAAACATAAAAATGAACATTGTGTAGTTCTTTAATTTTTTTACTCCTATGCATTTACACAGGAAAAATAAAAAAATATATAGCATACATTTACAAAATTATGAAAATAATTTGTATAGTACATTTTATTATCAAACTGGCATGTTATCAACACAAGCGATTTCAAATTTGAAATAACTTTTGTTTCTACGGAGCGGTTCGAGCTGTATGACATTTTTTACGTACTATAAATTATTTAAACTACATAAGGCTTTTCGGTAACCGGTTAATAACCGGTTACTGAAAAAGATTAACCAGTTAATTATATTTGTACCTCTTGTATCCCTAGTTATTTATACCATAATCAGAAATTCCATACCTTGACTAATGTACCGGTGTAAATTCAAACATCCTAAATGTTATTTATCATACTCAGATTTACCCGTGTAAATTCAAACATCCTTAATGCTATTTACTACAGTCAGAAATACTCTACCTTCAATAATGTTCCTGTGTAATTTCAAACATCCTAAATATTATTCACCATAGTCCGGAATACCATACCTTGACTAATGTACACGTGCAAATTCAAACATCCTAAATGTTATTTATCATTGTCAGAAATACTATACCTTGACTAATGTACCTGTGTCAATTCAAACATCCTAAATGTTATTAATCATATGGTCAGAAATACCATACCTTGACTAAAGTACCCGTGTAAATTCAAACATCCTAAATGCTATTTATCATAGTCAGGAGTACCATACCTTGACTTTTGTAAATTCAAACATCCTTAATGTTATTTATCATAGTAAGAAATACCATACCTTGCATGACTTATGTACCTGTGTAAATTTAAACATTCTTAATGTTATTTACCATAGTAAATACACATATTACACATATTGAATGCGTTGATTATAAATGATGTGAAACGGTCATAGCTTGCATAATTATTTTATTTTTTTCGGCGTAGCTGTATTAAGCCAGCTTTTCACCTTACCTGACCTTTGTAAGTGTCCAATAAAATTCAAATAAAATTCCCCGCGGCTAGGTACGAATGAATGCACTTCATTTATTCCATTGGCTGATTTGAGTATACCACTAGAACATTGGAAACATATCCGCGTCTTTGTAACACTGTTTTACTGCATGAAACAATTTTATTTCTAATGAAAAGGCTTAATAGATAGAATAGTTTTACACTCAATTCTCGACATCAATACAGTTTGTGCGTGCACCTTTTATTTTCAGAGGATTGCTTGCGCAAAAGCCTTTATACTTAAAGGCTATGTTCTCATATTTAGTACTTACTTCCATATTCCTTTCAACATGTTAACATGTAAAAGTATAAAGAGCAGTGGAAGCGAGGCCTCACTTTAATGCATTGCATTTCAACCCGCGAGGTATCGGGTCAATTTGCGGCCAGTGTGTGAATGTCAGTGTTTATATACAGGTCATCACCGGAGTTCGCGGCCAGTAAAATAATCGTTATATAATAAAGACGCTATCCGTGAACTAGGTGACCTTGAATTTTCTTTAGACCAGAAATATGTTAAATGAAGATATTCAGCAATATAATTATGGTATGTCAATAATAGATTCTTAATGTGTTTTCAACTAATTACAATGATACATATTATTTTTGATTAATTTATTAATAATTATTCCATTATATTGACTAATGTATTAAGCATCGATATTGACTATGTATTTATCATAGTAAGAAATACCATACCTTGCATGACTTATGTACCTGTGTAAATTTAAACATTCTTAATGTTATTTACCATAGTCAGATTTACCATACCTTGAATAATGTACTCGTGTAAATTCAAACATTCTTAATGTTTTCTACCACAGTCAGGAATACCATTCCTCGACTAATGTACCCGTGTAAATTCAAACATCCTAATAATGTAATTTATTATAGTCAGGAATACCATACCTAGCCTTATGTACCTGTATACATTAAAACATCAAAATGTTATTTATCATAGTCAGAAATGCCATACTTAAACTTATGTACCTGTGTAAATTCAAACATCGGTAATGTTATTTACACTGAAAATATATTGGAAAAGCAGTAAAACTTGGTTCATTACTATTGTAACTCAAGTTACAATAGTTTCGACAAAATATATTTATATGAAAATACATGCAAATTAATTTGCAAAACTATTGTATCTTGAGTAACAATAGTGTTGCAATAAAAAGGAAAATATATAACTACTGAGTTTATATGTGCAACACTATTGTATCTATAGATACCATAGTATTGCAATATGACTTTTTGTTTGGATTCAAATATGTTATTGCAACACTAATGTATCTTGAAATACAATAGTGTTGCAATACATTCTTTACATATTTTAGATACAACATTTTTGCAGGATCACTATAAAATTGTACATGTTAATTATATAACTGTGATATTTTTTTTTATGGATGCAGGGTATGAAAATATGTACAATTTTAGTGGAAAGTGGTTTTGAGAAAAAATCATAGTTACAATAGTTTTGCGCCAAACCCTCGAACTAGTGTTTTGTGTATTTTCTTCATTGTCAGATATAAGTTCCAATAGACAACATCAGTGCAGCAATATTATTTTTTTTAAACGAGAGTGTTAACAAGGTTTTGCTATAGCCATACACGGTAAACTGCCCCGCTTCCTAGTGGCCATGTTTTTCAACGGACCGTAACAATTTTCGAATTAAGCCGATGTATCATAACAACAAATGTTCGGACCAAGTTTCATGAAGATTGAAGTATAAATGTGACTTCTAGAGTGTAAAAAAGGTTTTACTATAGCCATGTGAGCAAATATGCCCCCCCCTGGCGGCCATCTTTTTCAACGAACCTGAACCATTTTCAAAGAAAGCTGATATATCATTAAGACATACGTTGTGACCATGTTTCAAGAAGATTGAACGATAAATGTGAATTCTAGTGTTAACAATATTTTTCTTTATTTTGACCAAGTGACCTAGGTTTTGACCTGGTGTGACCAAGTTTCAAACACGACAAAGATATCACTGGGACAACTTTTCTTACCAAGTTTCATGACAATCAAGCAATAAATGTTACCTATAGAGTGCTACCAAGAAAAAATGTTGACGACGCATTAAGGACAAATGGTGATGCTAAAAGCACACCATGCGCACCTTGTGCTCAGGTGACCTAAAAATAAGGAACTAAACGTTATATGTTTTATGTAACAAATATAATTTTTATTTGTACTAAACTAAATTTCCAGTGCTTTGTATTGGTTATGTCATAGTCAGAGAGGTAAAGATTATGCTCATATACAGTATATAGATTGGCATGTTCACAAATTCAAATATATGACTGTTAGATTAAATAAATTCTTTATCACAGTCATTCTCAAGATTTATTAAAGTCATATCATGGTGAAAATTTTCTCATCAATCCCTTGACTGGTTCGGCTGTTTGGGGGAATGAGAGGCAACAATACAGAAATCCTTCTCCAGTCAGGTCTGTTGTGTGCTGCTTAGAGTAATTCATCCATAGAAAGGGATGTCCACTCTTACATTATCCATCCAGCTTTTCTTCTGACGGCCTCGGCGTCGACCTCCCTATAACGTGCCCTGGATAACAGTCTTGCACAGAGATTCGTGCCCGGTGACGTTTCCAAACAAAGCCAGCTGTACCTTTGCACAAATATTCGTGGTCATGGTAGTGCAGTTAAAAAATTGCCCTTACTGAAGCTTGTTTCATTCCGTTCACTGTTGTCTATTTCTCAATATGAAACAATCAAAAGCAATCCCGTGTAATTTGTCCACTTCATATTGAGGGCTTAATTTATTTGCCCATCGATATGTAGAGAGAACATTACCGGAATCGATTTGCTGTTGGCATACATGGTAAAGTCTTCTTGGACCTTGTGTAGTACAATCTGATCTCAGTTCTGAAATTTAAATATAATAGCATACAGTTGACAATGTAACAGCAAATACATTTTTAACACATTGAATAAACACACATTCACAGATGGGCATGAAGAATTTCTTTGCCTATTGATTTTTGTAGTAAAATTAAAAGAATACTAGCGTTATAAATAAAGTTATTGGCTGATCACAGATGTTTTTACAATTTTATTATTATAAACATCGCATTAAAAGTAAAAACAGAAGCAGTTCAGATGATGTACTCAAAACCGTTCAGACGATGTACTCAAACAAAAAACCTTCAGACAATGTACTATTTTCCAAATCAATCGCCACAGATCTAAAAAAGCTTAAACAACGTGGAAAACCTTGTACGAAATATTCTAAGCATGTTAGAAAGCAAAAACTGTTGTATTTATTTGTTTGTTTGTATTTTTAATAGCAAACACGTCAAAATAAAGTATGTTCAGACGATGTACAATTTTCATGGTTTATTGTGTCTGAATGTTTGAGAAAACTACAGAAATCTAAGAAAAACAACAATTACCAGAGTACATAAGGAGACTAAGCGGGTACTTTGCGCATAGTTATCATTAATTTAGATATTATAAAATATGAGAATACCTTGATTTTTGTCATTAAGCGAGAGCTTTTTCCGCCATTTTGTGCGTACGATGTACTTTTGTGATCACGTGATTCCCCGAAGTGTGCAAATATTAGTTTTCCTCGTATTGCTATATTAAAGCATTGAAAACAATCTGGTGGTCACATTTGTTGCCCAGTTTTCATGAACATTACTGATTTACTCAGAACATTTTTGTTTTTATGAAATCCCAGCCAATTTCAATTTTAGAAGTAGTCTTTGCCAATTCAACCACTACTATGGTAGTGCAATTAAAATGGATAAATGTTGTATAAACAACAAGTATCCATTTTAATTGCACTACCATAGTAGTGGTTTAATTCAATAACTCATCATAGAGTGATGTCTTATCAGGTGACAATCAAGTTTCTGTTTAGAATTTTTCCAAAAAAGTTGTTGATGGATGTTAATTGAATTAGATTGAAGAAGTTTGGGTCTGTTCTATTTGAAAAAACAGAGTAAAAAATGACACTTGTGAAAGTATAATGAAGCTGATAAACAGAAAGTGTGCAAAACTAAGTGATTTCTGTAAATGGTACAACTAGTATTGCAAAGTATACTATTTTTTACCATTTTTGCCCTTTGGATTGTTGAGAATCCTGTTGTTTTGACTAAAAAATAATGTTGTTTTTTGTGCAAACAAATAATTTAAATTGTGCATTCAAGTGTTTTCAATATTATTATTAGCATGTCTATCCGTAGTATCAGCCCTCTTAATGAATACATAAGATCAAATACAAAAACATGCATGTGTTATATGTCAATCTATAGTTAAATGTGTATTCTTGGACATAACAAAAACGGCATTGTTTTGACAAAATACTTTGAGTCACGCTTTCCAAATGGCAGTAAAATTCAAGGCCACACCAAAGTAAAAATATGTTTTTAAAATCTTAATCATAACTTTAATGAAAATAACATTCATTTCTTGAAAATAGGAATTCACAACTTCTTTATTGTTATTATTTTCAAAATTTAATAAAGTAGGGTTTAGTTTGAAAATGGTCAATTCGTATAAAATAGTGATGTTTTGCAGGAAATACATATTTTTTTAGAGAAAACACATTATTTTGAACATCTCAAATATTTATCTTTACTACATATTGAATGTACAAAGTACTTCATTTATAAAACAATATGTACTGTGTTCAAATTACGTTAGATGCAGACCATTATTATGGTCTTTGTTTATCATAACATTAGCAAGCAGGATATTTAAAACTTGTTTTTGCACTCTTGATGATTTTTAAAAGCCATTCATAATTATATTAATAACACTATTGAGAAAGAAAACATCATTTTAATTGAGCTGATTTTTATATTAATCATGAGTTTTGACTAATAAGGTAAACAATCGTAAAATTACATATTATTGCTGAAAATATCATGGTTCATATTGAATACATAAATATTCTTTCATTCCTGCATATTGTTGGATTAATTATAAGCATGTGTGAGTAAACTAAAATAAAAATTTAGCACCAGTTGAGATCAAAACAAAAAGGCACAAATGAAGGACATGCATGAATTGTGGACCTTGGATGAAATGTATTGGTTATATTAACAAAATCAGTTCAAAATTATTATTATTACAATTTTAATATTGTTGATTGTTAAATGCTTTATTTTAATTAGATAATTCAGGGTGACTTCAAACAGTTGGACCGGTGCATCAAAGTTGGCTACAGTGGTGTTTTACCTGCGTGGATTTTGCTCATAAGCATATGTATCTATCTATCTTCGGATACTGTTGAACTCCACATTTTGGTATTATTAACAGATTGTGCTGTCAGTGCAACAAAAAGATTTATACAATATTGTACAATAAAAGTATTGACAGTGAGACGTCGAGAAAGAAAGTAAGAATGAAACAAAGTTTGCAAGTGTTAGTATATGTATAGACAAGAGTTAAAATCAGGTTAAAAACACACTCTGCCACAACTAATTGTATGAAAGTATAAGCTAAAGGATGTGTATGGCGAGTCAATCTCCTGGTTTTTTTCCAAATAAGTGGGGACGGGGACAGCTACTTAAAAGTGGACAATTTTGTAAAATAATACTATTTTAGCATCAGTCCATCTGTTCTCTATAGATCTTATACCGAGTGACTGTTGCATGTCTGAGACACTATCATAAGTGGAATAGTTGTTATTTATCCATCTGATTGCTCTTCTCTGAACCATTTCAATTTTATTGATGTCTTGTTTAGTGTGTGGCGACCAGACTGGAGACGAGTATTCTACTTGTGGCCTGACAAGAGATTCATAGGCAGTTTTTTTTACTTTTTTGTTTTTAGTTAGGATGTTGTGTTTAAGGAAACCAAGTGTTCTATTTGCTGTTGTACATATTCTATTAATCTGAGTGTTGAAAGAAAGGTCTTCGGATAAGTCTACTCCTAAGTATTTTGCACTTGGTATGGTTTCATGGATATGGCCGTGTAATATATAATTATGTTTGATTTTATGTTTGTTTCGAGTTACATTAAGGACTTGGCATTTACTGGGGTTAAAATGCATTTCCCATTTAGTTTCCCATTGTTCCAAGGTATTAATTAAGATCATGTTGTAATTGGTTGCCATCATTTAGGTTGTTGATCGTGAGGTACACAGCAGTGTCCTCATCATATGTTGCAGGCAAAGTCTTCATTCACCATCATGCATGAAAAGTCTTTCCCACTGACATTTGTCATTCAAAGCGCCTACCTTTTATCCGAAATAATGTCATCCGAACGGTGATTCAGGGGATGATTCAAACTGAACTTATACACATTTCATACTGTTTTCATGATCTGACTGATTCGTTTGCGGTATCAAATAATTCGGAAACCCATGACAAGTGTTACAATGCATTACATAAAATCGGACGCGGACACTTATCATAATTTACACATAATTAAGTTGATAATGTTGTTGTTGTATCTCTCAAAATAGGGGACGTAACTTTACAGTCTGGTTACATTATACTAAATACTCGTGTCAGTAGATGCTACATAAATTAATCAACACATTTTACTCTATGGCATGTTTAACACTTTAGACAGCTGTTCTGGTTTAATCTTTTGCCGATATTGATAGGGTAAGCATATATAATATCAACACTAGATCATGAAAATATAATAAAGTAAGATTCTATGACAAAACATTGCGTTGAAACGTGTTACATTTCACTAGTAGTTAAAACAACAAAACCATAAAGGATCATGTCGCCTGTTAAGCGCAAAACTGTTCTAACTCACTTTTTTTACAAAAATGACATTTTTGCATTTTTGTCACTGGTTTAAATAGATACACATAATATTTAAAAAAAATCAACATATTTCTAAAAATAAGGGTCAAAAAGGGCCAGTTGGCATTTAGTTCTATCTCACTTGATATGTTTAATTCAGTGCAAAACTGTTCCAACTTGAGTTGGAGCAGTGTTGCGCAAATTAAAATGATCATGATCACTTTTATTTTTAGTGCAACACTTTCCTAGATTTGTTGAAATCTATAACCTCACTAGAATAAAGAATGACGTCATAGTAAAGCTATAATGTCATTATTGTATGATGTCATTATTGTATGATGTCATGACATACTAATGTTTGGTCTTGTTATTGTGGGTAATCTGCTGGGAATTAACTATGTTGTGTCCAGACTTGTTGAGATATTTCAGAATTGTGTCCATAATTGTGGGTAAATTGCTGTGAATTAACTATGTTGTGTCCAGACTTGTTGAGATATTGGGAATTAACTATGTTGTGTCCAGACTTGTTGAGATATTTCAGAATTATGTCCATAATTGTGGGTAAACTACTGGGAATTAACTATGTTGTGTCCAGACTTGTTGAGATATTTCAGAATTGTGTCCATAATTGTGGGTAAACTGCTGTGAATTAACTATGTTTTGTCCAGACTTGGTTAGATATTTCAGAATTGTGTCCATAATTGTGGGTAAACTGCTGTGAATTAACTATGTTGTGTCCAGACTTGTTAAGATATTTCAGAATTGTGTCCATAATTGTGGGTAATCTGCTGTGTATTAACTATGTTGTGTCCAACCTTGTTGAGATATTTCAGAATTGTGTCCATAATTGTGGGTAAACTGCTGTGAATTAACTATGTTGTGTCCAGACTTGTTAAGATATTTCAGAATTGTGTCCATAATTGTGGGTAAACTGCTGTGAATTAACAATGTTGTGTCCAGACTTGGTGAGATATTTCAGAATTGTGTCCATAATTTGTGGGTAAACTGCTGGGAATTAACTATGTTGTGTCCAGACTCGTTGAGATATTTCAGAATTTTGTCCATAATTGTGGGTAAACTGCTGGGAATTAACTATGTTGTGTCCAGACTTGTTGAGATATTTCAGAATTGTGTCCATAATTGTGGGTAAACTGCTGGGAATTATCTATGTTGTGTCCAGACTTGTTGAGATATTTCAGAATTGTGTCCATAATTGTGGGTAAACTGATGGGAATTAACTAATATGTTGTGTCCAGACTTATTGAGATATTTCAGAATTGTGTCCATAATTGTGGGTAAACTGCTGGGAATTAACTATGTTGTGTCCAGACTTGTTGAGATATTTCAGAATAAAGGCCATGATTGTCACAATTTATTGTGAGATTATAAGGATAATATAAAGACATTTTTCATACAAAGTTTGTAGGTTGTGTGTAGATTTATACAAGAGCACCGCCTTGCGGGTGCAGACCGCTCATCTATTTTCTTTTTAAAGGTGAAGGGACTCTCATTTTCAATCACAAAGGAGGGAGGAGTGGAGTGAAGAGGGGTGTATAGTGTGGGGTTGTGGACATTTATTACATTATCTTCCAAAAAAGCGAAAAAAAAAAAAAAAAAAAAAAAAAATCGGGGGGGGGGGTATAGTGTGAGGGTGTGGTGATAATTTGTGAGATGATCTTAAAAAAAAAAAAAAAAAAAAAAAAAAAAAATCAAAAAAAAAATTTGGGGGGGGGGGTGGGGGGGGTGGGGTGGGGGTATAGTGTGAGGGTGTGGTGGTCATTTGTGAGATGATCTTATAAAAAAAAAAAAAAAAAAAAAAATTAGGGGGGGGGGGAGGGGGGGGAGGGGGGGGAGGGCACGGGGGATGGTTTGGGTGAAGTCTATTGTGGTATGTCAGGTAAGAGTAGTTTCATCAAAGTATCAATCAAATCTAATCATAAATAAAGAAGTTATGGCAATTTTAGCAAAATTTAATAATTTGACCTTGAGAGTCAAGGTCATTCAAAGGTCAAAGTAAAATTCAAGTTGCCAGGTACAGTAACCTCATGATAGCATGTAAGTATTTGAAGTTTGAAAGCAATAGCCTTGATACTTCGAGTGGATCGAAACACAAAATTTAACCATATATTAAAAGTTACTAAGTCAAAAAAGGGCCATAATTCCGTAACAATGACAACCAGAGTTATGCAACTTGTCCTTTTACTGTACCCTTATGATAGTTTGTGAGTGTTCCAAGTATGAAAGCAATATCTATGATACTTTAGGGGTAAAGTGACCAAAACATAAATCTTAACCAAATTTTCAATTTTCTAAGTATAAAGGGCCCATAATTCCGTCCAAATGCCAGTCAGAGTTACATAACTTTGCCTGCACCGTCCCCTTATGATAGTTCATAAATCTTGCAAGTATGAAAGCAATAGCTTTGATACTGTAGGAATAAAGTGGACCTAAACACAAAACTTAATCAAATTTTCAATTTTCTAAGTATAAAAAGGGCACATAATTCTGTCAAAATGCCAGTCAGAGTTACATTACTTTGCCTGCACAGTCCCCTTATGATAGTTAGTAAGTGTTGCAAGTATGAAAGCAATAGCTTTGATGCTTAAGGAATAAAATGGACCTAAACACAAAACTTAACCAAAATTGTCAATTTTCTAAGTATAAAAAGGGCACATAATTCTGTCAAAATGCATGCCAGAGTTATCTAACTTTGCCTGCCCAGTCCCCTCATGATAGTAAGTAAGTGTACCAAGTTTGAATGCAATAGCATTGATACTTACTGAGAAAAGTGGAACTAAACGCAAAACTTAACCAAAATTTGCAATTTTTTAAGTACAAAAAGGGCACATAATTCTGTCAAAATGCACGCCAGAGTTATCTAACTTTGCCTGCCTAGTCCCCTCATGATAGTAAGTAAGTGTACCAAGTTTGAATGCAATAGCATTGATACTTTCTGAGAAAAGTGGACCTAAACGCAAAACTTAACCGGACGCCGACGCCAACGCCAACGCCAACGCCAACGCCAACGCCAACGCCGACGCCAAGGTGATGACAATAGCTCATAATTTTTTTTCAAAAAATAGATGAGCTAAAAATGTTGCAGCTATTATAGTAACTTTTGCATACTGTTACAATTTGTAACAGATGTTACCTGTATATTAAAAATTAAAGGCAAAAGTTAATCTTTTTATACAATGCACATTATAAAATCGTTAGACAGTTATGCATATCAATATAATCATTAATAAAGGTCTCAATAAGGTAAATGTATTAAAGCAATACCCTTTTCTATGGAACGCCATTACTGACTTCATATGACTGTTGACGTTGTTTGCAGTACATGAATCATTATTTTCAGTGGAATATGCATTATGCTTTGTGCAATTTTCTTTACGTTTGGTACATTCTTCATTATATGCAGTAGTTAAAGCATTACGCGAAGTAGTAACAACATTTTGTTCTGTCAAAACTTCTTGACATTCTGTACATTCGACATTTTGTGATGTAGTTACATTATTACGCACTGTAGCAATATCATTACGTGCTGTGATATCTTCTTTACGTTCGGTTCGTTTGTCATTATGGACTGTAGTTACAGCATTACCCGCAGTAGTTACAGTATTCAGTTCTATGCTAGCTTCTTTACGTTCGGTACATTCGTCATTACGTGCTGTAGTTACATCATCACATGCAGTAGTCACATCATTTTGTTTTGTGCAAACCTCTTTATGTTACGTACATTCAACATTATGTGCAGTAATTTCATCATTACTTGCTGTGCAAACGTCTACACATTCAGTACATTTGTCATTATGTGCATTACGTTCAGTAATAACATCATTTCGTGTTGCGCAAACTTTATTTACATTCGGTACATTCGTCATTACGTGCAATAGTTTCATCAATATGCACTGTACTATCATAATTCCATACCGTGCGAACTTCTTTACGTTCGGTATATTCAACATTATGTGTAGTAGTTTTATCAGTATGCGCTGTGCAAACGTCTTACGTTTGGTACATTCGTCATTATGTGCAGCAGTTACATCATTATGTGCAGTAGTAACAACATTACGTGCTGTGCAAACTTCTTTCCGTTCGGTACATTCGTCATTATGCGCAATAGTTACAGCGTGCTGTTATAAAAACATTACGTGCTGTGTCTTTTCGTTCATTACACATCATTATGTGCACTTAGTTAAAGCATTACGTAGACATTATAGACATTTGCAATAAAAGTCATAATTAATGTTTATGAAGTTGTTTGTTTTATCTTATAGATGTTAGACCTTTAGAATTGCCCAGTGAATGCTTGATTGTAATACTCATTAATGGCACGCTCCCAACCAGATTAAATTTCCTTTCTTTAATTAATGTTTTCTTCTCAATTAAACCATTGTATTTTATTAAAATAATTATTCCATCTAACATGAATAAATAAGTAATGGTGATAATGTAAAATTCTAAGATTTCAATGAAATTAATAAAACGACTTCAATAATTGACAAAGTACTAATAATAAAATAGTAACCTAATAATATTATTTAAAACAAATGCACAAATATTATATAAAAATACTTCATTTATTTTAATTTTATATGTTGTTACACAGTTTATAGAAAAAAACAATGGTTGAATTGCATTTGACAAAAATTTACAATGTCATATTTCATTGACGTAGTACATTTTATTATTTTCACGTAAAAATTGTGCTGCAAAGTCAAAATTATAACCCCAAAACATCTGCTCACAACTTATTTTCAAATATGACCAAGAAAATTAAATTCTGGGGGTGAATTGTCCAGGGGGTGAATTGTCTTGGGGTGAATAGTCAAAGATTCTGTTTCACACTTGCGGGAAAATTACGTCATCCGGTGACACATATAAATTTTCCTAGAAAGACCTATCCACAAAACAAAAAGGCTAACTACCAAGCATAAAGTCGTTTCTATCAAACGTAACGATGTAACCAGTACGGGTAGCAGCGAAAGTACTGAATACAATGGAATTTGCATAGCACGAAATTTTAAAACCTCAACACGTAATTATATAACTACAGCACACAACGATAAATGTACCGAACGTTAATCTATGTGGACAGAACATAATGTTTTTACTACCGTACGTAATGCTATAACAACTGCACATAATGTTAAATGTACCGAACGTAAAGGCATTTGTTCACACCATAATGCTGTTACTAGTACACGTAATGCTGTTACTACTGCGCATAATGATAGGCGTATATGGTCTTAGTGCACAGTGGACGTGTTTTTTGTGCTCTTAAATATATGGAATCTACTTGAAATATAATATAGCTACATTCCTGATAATCAAGAGAGTAACGGATATATCGTTTAGTAATAAGATATAACAAAAAGTACATTTGTAGTGTCAAAGGTGACTGAGATATTTATTATTTAACACTATTTTTTTCTATTTTCGCGATGTAAATCTCAATCGGACAGTCGGGATACATTTTTCGTGAACTCTTGTCAGAACATAATAATGCGTGATTGTGACAATTACTACTAAATCGGATTACATCTATTCAGGATTTGAGTAACATTCGGTCAAATATCTCGTGCGATATCGCTGTGGATAAGCAGCTTACAACCAATACGTTGAATGTGAACAATTATATACTGGCCATGTACGGTGTACGTTGATATGACCAGAAAAAAGAGGACCAAACAAGAAGCGTCTCCGGACAGTGTGAGTGGACAACCTGACAAGCAACACAAAATGGCATCAAATACGTCCTCCCCAACAACACCAGCATCACATGATAAATCTCCTGGAGCGGGCCCTTTCATGCCTCCACATTTACAATTCCTCGCAACCCATTTGTTACCGCCACATTACCTAAGCCCACCACCTGCTACGCCCCTGAGTGGCGGATCTACATACTCACCGGTGGGTAACCAGCAGAATCAGGTACCAATCCAAATTGACGCTAACATGATCAATGTTATACTTGGCTCATTACATTCAATAGAAGAAGGACAACGAAGCATTCAAATAAAACTAAATAAACTCGATAAAATTGAAATTGATGTTCAAGCCATATCCTGTAAAGTAACACAAGTGGAATCGAAAGTGGTAGCACTCGAAACAAAACTTAACTCTACCGAAAGAAAAATATCTGAACTTGAAGAAAGCAAATCATTTGAAAGTGAAGTGTTCGATGATGTCCGCGCTAATCACCAAGAATTACTTCACAGCATAAAAACACTGAAGAGTGAAAATTCACAGCTGTCCGATAATCTGTTAGACCTGCAAGCGCGATCTATGCGCGACAATTTGCTCTTTTTTAATTTTGAAGAGGAGAAGTCATTTGAATCAAGAAAATCTGAAAACTATATAAGCAAAATACATCAATTCTGTGATCAACAGTTGCACATAGAAGACCCAGTAAACAAAATTAAAATCGATCGCGCACATCGGGTCGGTCATTTCGAGCAAGGTAAAACACGACCAATAGTGGTTAAATTTAATTTTTATGGCGATAAACTTGAAATCAAAAATAAAACACATGAACTTCTTCCTGCTGTAGTGTTTTCACGGTTAGCTCTTTAAGGGTTCTTTCACAACAACTACAGCAATTACTAGCAACGACAAGATACTAAACTACTCACATGGGCATCAACTGGAATGCTCGTCAGGATGGCACCAATCGTCCTCGTCGTCTTCGAGGGAACTCGTCGGCTATACTCGTCGGCTATACTCGTCGACTCGGCGGGTGGACACTCGTCGGCTACGGCTCGTCCACGTCACAAATAGCACTATACATATACTTCTGGGAATACACCTCCAGGCAAATACGTACTTAAACACACAGTCACCGGCTTACATACACACATACTTCTGGGAATACACCTCCAGGGAAATGCGTGTCATTGACACAATCACAGGCAACTCACAGACTCACATACACAGTCACAGACTCACTTATATCTTCTGGGAATGGCCTTCCAGGGAAATACGTGTTGAACACACATAAAATACAATATAATACAATATGATACAATATAACCTATACTCAGGCTCACAATTACTCACTCAGGCTCACAATTACTCCAAGCAATACTCAGCTTGGGAAAATACGTCTACTCGCATCAGTCACCCGTGCATAAGAGACCGTACAAACTCGTGCTACCCAGCATGCACTATACCGATTTGTCGCTGGTTCCCAATCACGAGGTATGTGCGCATTTTGTAGACCGGGCACCGGCACAACACTCCTCCCACTTTTGTCCTTTTGGGACGACGCCACACAGCGAAGGAATCGTACCGGCGCCACCGATGAAGTAATAGTGCCCCTTGCGTAAGCACCTTGACCCAACTCCCCTTAGTCAGGCATAGCTTTCGTCCGACCTCTCTTTTGGCACAACGCCTGCCATAAACCACAACTAAAGTTAATGCATCTCCATTAAATGACCATTTGTGTTTAGCACCTTCGCACAAATATGAACGCATATGAGCCTTAATCTTTGTTAATAAAGTGTTAAAAATAAAAGTTCATAATAAGGCCCGGTAACTCTTGCTCCTTTTCTTGTCTGCACAATAATTGGACAAGTGTACCCACCTTCCAACCTATTTTCACAAATTTTAAGAAATAAAATAACTGCATACAAATACATCTCCTCGCAGCCCAAATGAGAAGGCCTACGCCCTCTGCATGTGACTGCATAATATACAATAAAAATCCGCTTGGTTATATTAAAATAAAAATCACAAGAAACGTAACCTTCTAAGGCACTACAAATGCGTTTAAATAATATCTCAGTGACAAAAAAGGTTAAAAATATAAGAATAAAAAATCTTATTTTTGTCCAAATAATACATATAATTGCTTTTAATTTTATACATAATCATTGACATTATATGGAGGAAAAGACAATAAAAATAAAACTATTGTACCCACTACATTCCTCCCACTTTTGTCCTCTTGGACCGCCGCCCTACGGTCGCACCCAAGGCAGAAGAGATAGAGACTCAAATGGGACCATGATCCCCCTCCCGCAGGCACGGGAGTGCCTTTGCCAAGCGGGGTACATACAGACCGCTGCATTCTAGCGGTTAGTGACCAATATGTTTCTTGCATAAGAAAATTTCCATCACATTAGTAAATAAAAAAAACATTATTGTCGGCTATCGTCCGACAATTGCTTAATCAAGAAAAAACATTCTTGTTGGCTTTCGTCCAACAAGTACAGTCACTTATGTATTAGAATGTGGTGATCACACTGAGAAATAATGTACTTTACAAAAATAAAAACAAAATAAAAGTGTGCATGCACCGGGAAACATCTCCGGTCATTCAAAAAATCAAAGTGACGCTAGAGACAGTTGCCGTCAAGCACGGTCACACACAAATTTAAAAAGACCTGCAAATATTGTTTAAAAGAACAACTCCGGGAAATACCACTTCCGGCCAACAGTATTGAGTGTGACAGTGGTCGTCAAGCACTGTCACCTATAAAAAACAAACTCATGCGACAAAATTCTACGACATTGCTCGGCATATGGTTGGTAGAAAAGAATTTATAGAAAATTACGGAAATAAATGACATGATACAGCAATGACGAAGTGATTGAAGTTAGATCGACTCACAAATCTTAACATGGAAGGATAAAAGGTGACGGAGGTGCCAAGACTGGGATATTGCAGGGGAAACCGGGTTCCTATTCACCATCTGCGTAGTTACCACATCCGATGGTGCGGTGTGACAGCGGTCGTCCGACAATGTCCGACAATGTCACACCCGACCATAAGGAAAAAAAAACAACAGACTTCACGGGAAATAATCAAACACATCCGTGACTGTGCAAAGCACTTCTTAGCGCGGTAATACAAAAATTACAGGAAGTTAAGCGCGGACGGCACAAGATAATTTGGGACGACACTTTATGCCTATTCATTAAACCCCCATTTCGCAGAGCACTGCTCAGATTAATTTCAATTTTATAGTTCCAACAATATTGCAATAAAAGACTGGGCTTAAACTGAGACAATAGGAAATATATATTCAAAACAATATAATCAAACTAATCAAAATGTTTAAGAGAACTATTACTTTTATACACCGCGTACTTCATGTAATATTCATAACAACAGCTTTTACTACTACTACTACTACTACTACTACTACTACTTCTGCTACTACTACTACTACTACTACCACTACTACTACCACTACCACTACTACTACTACTACTACTACTACTACTACTACTACTACTACTACTACTACTACCACTACCACTACTACTGCTGCTGCTTTTAGTGTTACTACTAGAGTATACCATTAATTTCACATGCTTATTATTATCGAAATGTTTAAGAGAACTATTACTTTTATACTCCGCGTACACCGTAATACATTATCAACACCGCGAATAGAATGTCACTGCAACTTTACTGTAATTTTTTTTTTTAAATTGGGGGTCTTTTGTATTTTGCATTGTTTTCCTAGTTTTACTAACAATTAACCTCGCCATTTACAATTTTAGGCGGTACAGATTTTGGAAGTTAGACGCTCTGGTGGTCGCCAACCTAATTTCCACCGCTGGGACCGCTCCCAGCGGCGAGAACTAGAGGGTCGCCACCCTTTGGAACCACGCCTAACAAGTCTTCGAACACCACCTTCCCAGCTGTCATCTGGGGTAACTCGGCATCCGCATGCGCCGCCCTTACGGCGGTCACACGCGGCAACTTCTGTCGCCCGTCTGACAGGTACTGACCTTCCGGTGGCCGGAGTAGTTTCAGCAGCTTTTCGTTGGGCTATTTTGGGCCCCACCTGGTCGGCCCTGTCGGTCGCCATGCTTTTAGCCGCCTCCGCAGACTGAACCGCAACGCGCTGCACGCGAAATTCATCATCGCACACAGGATCTCCATGGTATCCTTCAGTGCTCTCGCCAATGACCATCCTTGGATCACTGACGACAACTGGCACTGTTGGCAGCACCAAGGGAACTGCATCGTGCACGTCCTTGGCATGCTGCACCTTCATGCAGAACTGGGAAACCGGACCTAGCTGGTTTACATGATCCACTTCCGGTTGGCCCAACTGCTTAGTCGTCGCAGCTACCACAACGGGCTCCTTCTCCTTATGGTTGGGCAAGGACATGGCATGAAAATGTCCCCAGTTGGAACCATATCTGCCGCGATACGATCCCTCAGGGCGGACTTTTGAATTTTGGTTCCGATGCCCACGTGCACCTCCGCCACCCGCACCCGCAGGATACATAACCTGGCGTTGGTCGTTGTACCACCGGTTCCGGACCTTCCCTGGGTAGGAGCACTCCACAGGGTATTCGGCATAGCCTTTTTTATTTCGAAACGGCTTACCCGGTTGTCGGACAAAGGGATCAACGGCCGAACTTCCAAAAGAGTTTGACAATCTCTCCACAGCATCAAGCAACTTCTCGACCACCTGGGTCAATTTGTCGACCGCCGACACACTGACCTCATCCGCAGTGGGTGCTTTCTTCACCTCGTGAACCCACATTGACTCTTCTTGCTCAGTCTTCTGGGTATACCTCGGAGCCGCGGCGCAAGCCGACTGAACATGGCAATATATCTTCAGCATGTTCATCGCATCTCCCATAGATGTTGGTAACTGCAGACTAACATGCTTGCCGGCCTCCTCGTCAATCAAACCGTGACAAAACTTCGTCACTGCCTGTTCAGCGGCGTATGCATAGGGCAGATCACGAAACGCCGCTGTTGCCAGCTTCAGCGCCCGATCTGACCAATTGTCTAGGGACTCGCCTACTTCCTGATGGGCAACGTGGAAACGGCCCTGCGCGGTGGCGGTAAGCTCCCTGGCGCCAAAACGCTCCTGCAGTCGCTGCATTAGCTCTGCGTAAGGTACCGTCCCTCTCCCTTCGGTAAGCAACGCATAGAAATCGACCGCCTTTCCTGTCAAACACCAACCAAGGCAATCGGCGCATTCTGCGTCAGACCAATCTTGCACCCTTGCGTAGCGCTCAAACTTGCATTGAAAAACAAACCAATTGCTCTGCCCATCATATAGCAGGCTCTTAGGCAATTTTGTCAGAACATCCCGGTCTTTCTGTGTCGGGGGAATACTTGGGCCAGGAGGGTTGCTTGGTCCGGGCAAATTATTGAAAACCGGTGCATTGCTGGGTATGGGAATAGTGATGGTAGATGGAATTGGGACAGGTAGACCATTCGGGGAAAGAGGGCCCTTTGAGGCACGATGGGATCCCGTAGGCCCATTGTCCCTACTCTGGGGCAAACCTAACAAAGGGGGCGGGGCGGGGACGCTTGATGCGACATTAAACGGTTTCGGTATGCTTGTCATCATACGGTCCGGCTGTAACAACAGACGCTTTGGGAGCAAAGGCTTTGCAATCTGGGGAAGAAAATCGTCCCATTGAGCTACGTCCGCCTCAAGAGCCGAAATTTGGGCTTCGAGTTGGGCCCTCTCGCGATCCTGACTTACCGACTCCTTCTCAAGCACAGACATATCTATCCACCTTTCGTGTGCGTCAATGGGCCTATTTGCGATTGACCGCCCCATTCCACCCTCCCCAACATGTTCCGCCCCATCCCCATACCCCAGGGCTTCTCTAAATAATGCGGGGTTAGTACTAAAATCCAACTCGGTCATGTCACCAAAGGTCAGCGGCCGCCCTATAATTGCCTCTAAAGTATGTGGTAAAAAATTTCCCGTATTTTCCCGTATCAAAACAATGGCCTGTGCCAGTTGTCTGCCCACACCCAGAATATTGCATAATCTAGTGGGAGTGTCGTAGTTCACTCGAATTTTTCTTGGGGCTACCAGTAAAAATGGTGGGGTATATCCACTTCCCATATCCATTGTCAATTTAGAACTTTACAAGTAAATATGAAAAAGTTAAATTAATAAAAAACCTAAAATAAATGGGCCAAGAAATTCTGAAATAAAAACTTTTGTGTCTACTGGTAGACAATTAACATTTAATTGCCCAACAATAACCAATTAACAAAATCGCTATCACTGTTGTTGCTATCAATAATCAATAAAAACTGAAAGTAAGAAACACGTCGCTTAACTTGACGTTAAGCACTAATTTCCCGGGACCCAGTTTACATTCGCCAAAGCACTGCTATAAAAAGAATTGCCAATGACAAAACTCGTGCGTGTAAACTTCTATTTCCTCGGACTTTAGTTACCGATACATCAGCAATTTACACTGCTATATACAGCAGTCAACCAAACACGTTTTTCATGAACTGCTGCGCACAGAATACGCGCCAACTAATCACGGGAAAATTGCCAAATAAAAAAAAACACGTGGCCATCCGTTGATTACACAAGCAATTAAACTGTAACAAACAGCATTGGAAAATCACGTTTTTTAAGAAATATTTCACCAACTGATAACATGGCCGGCGAATGCCAACAATGGAAAAAAAAACTACGATGCCGTCTGTTTGTTACACACTTCTTAAAATAGACGAACACTGAGTTCAACAAGTTAACAACAGAAATCACGTTTTATGAAACGAACAGTTTCTATACACTTCAAATTGAATTTGATCCGTCGATTGAAAATAAATTATGCGATGCCGATTGATTTTGCAACTAGCCTAACCGTTAAACACAAGTTTCACTGTGCCCCACGTTGGGTGCCATTGTAGTGTTTTCACGGTTAGCTCTTTGGGGTTCTTTCACAACCACTACAGCAATTACTAGCAACGACAAGATACTAAACTACTCACATGGGCATCAACTGGAATGCTCGTCAGGATGGCACCAATCGTCCTCGTCGTCTTCGAGGGAACTCGTCGGCTATACTCGTCGGCTATACTCGTCGACTCGGCGGGTGGACACTCGTCGGCTACGGCTCGTCCACGTCACAAATAGCACTATACATATACTTCTGGGAATACACCTCCAGGCAAATACGTACTTAAACACACAGTCACCGGCTTACATACACATATACTTCTGGGAATACACCTCCAGGGAAATGCGTGTCATTGACACAATCACAGGCAACTCACAGACTCACATACACAGTCACAGACTCACTTATATCTTCTGGGAATGGCCTTCCAGGGAAATACGTGTTGAACACACATAAAATACAACATAATACAATATGATACAATATAACCTATACTCAGGCTCACAATTACTCACTCAGGCTCACAATTACTCCAAGCAATACTCAGCTTGGGAAAATACGTCTACTCGCATCAGTCACCCGTGCATAAGAGACCGTACAAACTCGTGCTACCCAGCATGCACTATACCGATTTGTCGCTGGTTACCAATCACGAGGTATGTGCGCATTTTGTAGACCGGGCACCGGCACAACACTGCAAGCAACTTCCGTGTAAGTGACCAATTTCCGAAGGCTATACAAGAGCGCCGACGAAAACTCGTGCCATACCTAATACAAGCCCGGAAGGACGGCAAACAGGCGTCGCTTTCATACGACACGCTTTACATCGATCGTGTTAAGTACACACATGATCACCCACCGCCCGGGCCTGTACCGGAAATGCCACACCAAGGACCGCGGAGCAACCTTCGTCGCGACACCGGAAGTCACGGCAATACCCATACACGTACTAATTAGGAAATCGACCAGAAGCAGCTACGTGTTTGTGCATGGAATGTTCAGGGTCTTTTATCGAAATTAAATGACAGTGACTATCTAAATTTTATTAATACATATGACATTCTTATTCTCACGGAAACTTGGAATTCTAGTTTAGCAAACATCCATATTGATAATTTTAATTGTTTTTCATGCCCCCGTCCAAAATGTAACAAAAAAGCAAGGCGAGAAAGTGGCGGTGTTATCGTATATTTTAAGAAACAATACTCTAATGCAATAGAACTAGTTAAACTTAACACTAACGGTATACAATGGTTCAAAATGAAAAAACAATCATTATGTTTAGAAAATGACATTATTGTATGTGCATGCTATATTCCACCATGTGAATCACGTGTTTATTGCAATGTAAACTCGCCAATATTTGAATTTGATTTTTTTGAGCAGATAGCGTCTGATGTACTTGTATATAGTCAGCAAGGTGATATTATGTTAATTGGTGATCTAAATTCTAGAGTGGGCGAGCGGCCGGACATAATTGAAAACATCAATCTTGACCGTTATGTTTACATGCCTATTTATGATGTTCCGCTTGAAAGACTACCGGCTCGCTCGTCGTTTGACAATCATGTTAATCAATTTGGAAATAAGTTGTTGTCACTTTGTAAAGAAAATAGCTTATTAATTGTAAATGGTAGGTTAGAACCGGGTCATTTTACATGTTTCAAATGTGCCAGAAGTTCATCAGGAGCCAGTTTTGTAGATTATGTAATAGTTAATTTTAATCTTTTGTCATATATCTCTAATTTTAAAGTGAATGACCTAACTGAATTTTCAGACCACTGCCCAATTGATTTTAATTTTACATGTAGGTACATAGAACCGATTGCTACTAATGTGGTAAAAAATAAGTTATCTTGGGAGGATGGTAAATCCGCAGATTTAAATACCCTGTTGAATAGTAAAGCACATATTTTTGCAAATATTACTAATAAAATAATACTTGAAAATGAAAATTTAAACACGTGTATAAATCAGCTATCTGAACTTATATATGATATCTCATTTCAGATTCATGGACGTACTTTTAATTTAGATAGTACAAAATCACGAAGTATTCGTAAATCTCTATGGTTCGACCAAAATTGCAAAATGCACAAAGCAGCGTTCTACGACTGTAAGCGCATGTATAAACAAGATCCATCAATTGCGAACAAAATGTCATTTTTACAAGCCAGATCGACATATTGTCAAACTAAACGTATTGCTAAAAATAAATTTTACAGCAAAGAAAGTAAAACATTGTCAATTTTAAGTAAATCTAACCCAAAGAAATTCTGGAAATACATAAATAAATATAAGCTTAAAAAATCTTCTGGAACTAATGACGTAAATATTGAAGATTTAATTCACCACTTTAAAAACTTATCTAATACACCGAATGACAACTCGTTCAGTTGTGATGACAATTCATCAAGACATGATACACTTCATATTGAGGAATTAGATCGCCCATTTACCGTTATAGAAATACAAAAAACAATATCAAAGCTCAAACGACATAAATCCGCTGACATGTCTAACAATGTTGCAGACTTTTTTATCGACTGTAATGAGTTTATTTCTCCTTATTTAGTAAAATTTTTTAATTACATATTTGAGAAAGGTGTTTATCCTGAATCTTGGTGTAAGGGCGCCATTGTCCCTATTTTCAAAAAGGGAGACAAAAATGTTGCATCTAATTATCGTGGTATTACATTAGTAAATATTATAGCTAAGACGTTTTCACTTACATTGCGTAATCGAATTAATTCTTGGTGCGATAATAACAATATGTTTAACACATCTCAATTCGGGTTTAGAGATAATCGTGGCACGATTGATTGTATTTTTATCTTGCACACTATAATCCAGAACATTATTAATAGTAAATCAAAACTCTATTGCGTTTGTATTGATTATGAAAAAGCATTTGATACTGTTATACATGAAGCTTTGTGGGTCAAATAAGTACAAGCAGGAATAAGCTGTAAAATGTTAAAAATGATCAAGTCTATATATCAGAATGTAAAATCATGTGTTAAAAACCATAAAGATATGTCTTATTCTGAGCTATTTGATGTTACGTTAGGAGTAAAACAGGGTGAACCATTATTACCGTTATTATTTATTTTATTCATTAATGATATAAATGATTGTATTAATATTAATAATTTAACCGAAAAAGATATTCGTTTATTATCTATTTATATGTTATTATTTGCTGATGATATTGCATTATTTACTACAAATCAAGAAAGTCTACAATTACAATTAAATTCTATTTATCAATACTCCTGTAAATGGGGATTAAAAATAAATGTAAACAAAACTAAAATTTGCATATTTGAAAAAAGGAAAAGTACATGTTTGTATAGTTGGACTATTAATCAACAGGCTCTCGAAATTGTTGATGAATTCTGCTACTTGGGCCTTAAACTTCACTACACTGGTAATATATCTAAAGCTATTAAGGCAAATAATGAACAAGCCTTAAAAGCTTACAATCATTTATTGTCAATTTTTAGTAAAGTGAAGCTTAGCACTAAAACAAAACTCTCTCTATTTGACTCCCTAGTTGTTCCAATTATTCTATATGGATCTGAAATATGGGGAATTTACAACATTAAAGAAGTAGATAAACTTAATTTCAAATTTTGTAAAACTATTCTTGGTGTACGCTCACAGACTTCTAATGCTGCTGTTTTGGGTGAATTAGGCAGATTTCCTCTTTCTATAATGTGTAAACAACGTGCACTCAGTTATTGGATTAAAATTAAGCAAAACCCGAACTCTTTGATGCATACGGTTTATAACGAACAATGTAATATTTACAATGAGAATAATAATAATAACACAAATATGTGGTGTGCATTTGTTAAACAACAATTAGATCAACTAGGGCATGGTATATTTTACAATAACTTAAATGACAACTGTAATTATTCTTATGAAATTAATCAAAGAATAAAAGATCAGTTTATACAAAATTGGCATGATACAACTAATAGCCAACCGAAATTAGAATACTATAAAATGTTTAAGACTGAATTCGCTTATGAAAAATATTTAGATTGCATTAATAATAGAAATAATAAACAACAGTTATCCAGATTTAGACTTAGCGCCCATAAATTAGAAATAGAGACTGGTAGATATAATAACATACCCAGAGTTGAACGTAAGTGTAAACTATGTAACGCAAACACTGTTGAATCGGAATATCACTTCTTTCTTACTTGCTCCATCTATAAAGATCTACGAACAAAATATTGTATTCGTTCTAACTGGCCAAACTTAGTCAAATTAAAAAATATACTATCTTGTCAAAATACTACAGTAATTAACAATGTTGCAAGATTCATTACTGAGGCAATGAAACTCCGTGATGAAAAATTAGAAGTATTTGCTGCTTCTTAAATTAATGGTGTACGGAATCGTTAATATATTGTTTATTTACTACTTGTTACTTCTTAAATAAAATACATTTACTTTTGTAAATGATGTTTGAACACTTTACATAGTTATCTATGTGTACAATTATGTATGTTCTTTGTATTGTACTGATGTACTTCGACCATAATTTGTTAAATTGAATATGTAAATGGTCAAAGGCATTTTGCCGATGTTCCAATAAAAACTTGAAAACTTGAAAAACTTGATAAATGTACCGAACGTAAAGACATTTTGACATAACTTAATGCTATAACTACCGCAAGTAATGCTGTAACAACTGCACATAATGACGAACGTACTCAACGTAAAGACGTTTGCACAGCACGAAATGATGTAATTACTGCACAAAATGTTGAATGTACCCAACATAAAGACATTTGGAGAGAACATAATACTGTAGCTACTTCACACGATGACGAATGAACTGAACATAATGAAATTTACAAAGCAAACAGTGAAGCTGCTACTGCGCGTTATATTGTAACTACCGCTCTTAATGAATGTACAGAACGCCAAGAACTTTGCACAGAAAAGAATGAAGTTTGCACAGAAAAATAAACTTTGTCCACAGAACGTAATACTGTAACTACTGCAAGTAATGCTGTAACTACTGCACATATTGACGAATGTACCGAACGTAATTAAGTTTTGACAGAACATAACGATGTAACTACTGCATGTAATGCTGTTAGTACTGCACATAATAACGAATGTAGAGAACGTAAAGAAGATTGCACACGACATAAAGCTTATACCACCGAAACTAATGATGAATGTACTGCAAACAGCGACAGTGCTCATATTAAGTCAGATATGGCGTTCCATACTTTTCTATTCTTAAACCTTTTCCTATGAAGTATACTTATTGAGATAAAGCCACCATAACTGTACATTCTGTGTTGATATTGTTTAATCATGTATCAGGTTATATCAATGTAGTTAATTGCATTAATTGCCTTTCATTTCGTATGTACAGGTATGTTATTCATAGTATTTTTGTCAACAGCTGCCTTAAGTATAGATTTTGACAGTGTTCTTTGAAATTAGCAACTGCATGTGTTTAATACTTTGAATATTCATTATGATATTTAAATATTAATATATTAATACTAAAGAATATGACGAGCATTTTGCATTATTAACAAACAAAATGTTAATATGTTATGTAAAGTTTTGTGTACCAGAAATTTAATAAAGTGTTCATAAATAACCTAATAGTTTATGTCTTAAATGATTATTGTTTAAAACAACCATAATTAAATAAGATAGAATCATAAAGTCACTTGGAGCAGTGTTGCACATATTTAATATAAGCAAACAACAATAATTGTTAGGTGGAATAGTGTTCTAACTTGAGTTAGAACAGTGTTCCACTAAATAAAAAACCCATATAGACACAGTTTTAAGTGGGAAAACTGTTCTAACTGCAATAATGTTTAATATCTCTTTTAAAATTTATATTTTTTTGTAGTAAAGAGCTATTTTATAAAGTATTTGAATATTACATCATTAAAAGAAAAAACATATGACATATCTAAAGAAGCAACATAAAACCACAGTTTTTTCTTCTTCCTGAAAACTTTTGTAAAATGGAGTTGGAACAGTGTTGCGCTGAACAGGCGATGTGATGAAGAGTAAATTGACATTGAAAATTGACCTTGATCTTGGACTAAATGACATAGTTTCTGCGTGCAACACTTAGTCTCATAAAGCTCAGCTGTCACCTTATTCGACGCAAGAACGCATCGATGGCTCTATCGCGCATCTGTGTTTTCAGTTTTGAATTTCGAAGATTGAAGCAGGCAACCGCACAATCTACTGTCTATAACAACTCGTTCTACCCCAGAACCATAAGCCAGTGGAACCAGCTGCCGATCCTTGTCACTGACTCCACCTGTCTAGAAGGGTTTAAGACTGCTCTGGTCCAGCTCAGAGCCTCACCCTCTAGGACAGCGTAACCAACCAACGCCTGTACATAGATTTAATGCGCACATATCCTTTTAGATTTTAAATTGTTAGAGACCCAGTGGCTGTCTCATCCCTCAGTTTGGTCAACCGTACAGTCTATCAAGACTCCTGACCTTTACCGGAAGAAGAAGAAGAGTGCTCCAATTGTCAAAGACTTGGCCTGGTGACATAATCTTTAACAAGTTTCAACCTGGTGACCTTTTTTCTGAATGCACATGAACCACATTCAAACTCGGCATAGATAGTATCAAGATAAACAGTTTGACCAGGTTTCATTAAGATTTATTCATTCATGTGTCGGCTAGAGAGGTAACACGGTTTTCAAGGATTTGACCTAGTGACATAGTTCTTAAACGAATGTAACCCAGATTCGTTTGATTGTTTACTTAGTGTTTTTTTCCCTTTTTCAGCAGTATTTAAGTCATATCACGGCGGCAATTTTTCAATCTCAGAGTTTCCAGTGATACCTTTTTAACTAAGTGCACATACCTATGCCTGTAACTAACAACTGACCTACTTGATTCAGAAGAGAAAGGTTGACAGTGGCCGTAGAAAGGATATCAATCTATAATTTACAACTTTTCTTCTAAAAAGTCAAAAATAACTTTCTCGCACCTTTTGCAAATTTAAAAACATTTTTCCCCATTTTGTCAATTTACCAAACTGTGAACTGGTCCCTTAAATTTAAGCAATATGACAACACTGTACTTGGTCATAATTGGCTCTGGTACTACTTAAATGTACCCCGGGTATTCTTAAGTATACTTAAATGTACCCCAGGTACGGTAAATATACTAAAACGTACCCAGGAATTCTAACACTAAACTGGTCGTTGTCGGCTTTTTTTCAAATTAATTGGGGTCATATTTATGTAAATATTTTGTAAAATGAACTCTATACGATCGAAACTTATAGTAAAAAAGATGTTGAGGCAGGTTTTGTTCGATTATAATTCTATTACGTATTCCGTAGCGCGTTTTAAGACATAGCATTTTTCGCGGGAATAAAACTCGAGTACAGTCTAATTGGCCGGGTACGTGTTGGTATATTTTCCGCACCCGGGGTACATTTAAGTATACTTAAAGAGTACCAGGGGTACATGCATTTAAGTAGTACACGAGCCGAAAATGACCAATGGAGCATTAGTATACTACTTCGTAAAATGCGTTTCGTATTGCATATATGGTCCTGTAGTACGTAGTGCATTTGTTTTAAATAAAAGACTAGAGATTGAGAATTTCCCGATAATGTTTCTGTATAATCCTTATTCCTATATATTAGAACCCAAAACTGTATAACATATTGTATTTATACCATAAGCAAGCTGTTCACATTTGCCGAGTATTTCCGCATGATGGTCTATTCTGTGCAACATCTTAAAAGTCCATCTACCAGGGCGTTAGGTATTCAGCATCCTACTTTTTATCTTGTTTTTGCAAGAAAGTGGAATCGAAAAAAATCTATTCGACCGCCCAGTGCCCTACACAGACTCAAGGAAGTAATCCGATATGGTAAAATCGATTATTGGCCATCCTGACGATGGTCGTTTCATAAATAAAAAATAACCGTTCGATTCGAGAAATCGAAGACTGGCGGTCAAAATTGCGCGATAGACGAGTTTCGAAATTCCTGACCCCGAAAATGACCACGTTGATAGTCATGATTTCGCTGTACAAAGATCAATTTAACCCATTGTGGGAATAACCTGATAAATGTGGTTATTATAATTGCAGATGCCCGATCTGTTTAAGAGATCACGTCAATACATTGCCTTCATCATTTGACTCTTGCCTGTGGCATGTTACCGCTTTTTTACTTCTGATCAGAGGGTATGGTTAAAAACTTAAAATTGAAAAGTCATTGTAAATCGATAAATGGGATATCGAATTGAATGCATAAGTAGTGTTCTTCATAAAGTTAATATCAATAATGTATCATTTATCTTAATATGTTTCTGTTTTCTATTTGATTGTTTCATCTATGATTTTGATAGAGTTAAAATAATGTTTATGAGCTTTTACGAGGAATTTGAAGAGTTAAACACAATTATATGTTAAGATATGTTGTGTAAACAGGGCGATTGTTTTTTTCTGTCGGATATACTGAGGTCTCGCTCTTAAGGCCGATGTTCAAACTGGAGTGTGGACCCATGCCTTTGCTGTTGATACACAGGTAAGCGACATTTCTAAAGTTATCATAAGCTGGCATGGGGAAAAGAATTAGCAGATTCATATGTAAAATGTAAAATTGGAATTTATGAAAAGTACGTGAAGTACAGCTATGAATTCTATCGAATTAAAAACGCTTCGCATAGACATATAAGGCACTGCTTAAATCACGTATACTGGATAATTAAAATGGTTTATAGAGTAATAATAATAATGATAGTAAATGTAGGCTAAACGAAATGCACACTGTTGTGATATATTTAAATGAATGACTAGTATTAACATTTCTAAAGCTTTTCTTGGTAGGAATTAATGCTAAGAAAACTCAAACTCAAAATCAACCAATTTTATTTACCGGTAAGTAAATTAAGGCCACTAAAATACACTATATACACAAACAATATATAATACCCAAAAATACACTATATACACAACCAATATATAATCATATAGTTGCCTTGTAACTAATTGTATATTTATTATCCCTTTCCTTAGGCGGAGGGATATTGTTTTGGCGTTGTCCGTCCGTCCGTCCTTTCTTTCGTCTGGCACTTTTGTGTCCGGAGCCATATCTTGGAAGTGCTTTGGCGGATTTCATTGAAACGTAGTATGAGTATATATATTGATAAGAGGACGATGCATGCCAAATGGCATTGTACATCATCTGTAAGTAACGGAGTTAAAGCCCTTTGTATGTTGAAACATGCTTTTTTAATATAAGCTTTTAGCTTTATCTCCATTAACACATGAGCCAGAGCCAGGAAACTTTCCATAGTTGTTCTCAATCATCTGGGGGTGCTTCACATTCAACACCCATGATCCTAGGGGCTAAGGCCAAGGCCACACATTGAGGTAAAAGGTCACAAATTTGATTAAGTATTCATTATTTAGTCATTCCTTTACTATGCATGTAATAACCGTCCACAATTGTTCTCCATTATCTAGCTGAGTGTCAAATATAAGATCCAGGTTGCTAAGGTCATGGTCAAAGTCACACACAAAGGTCAAAATCACACATTTTGATTAAATATGCCTTATTTGGTATGGATTCTACCATACTTAACTGAATTCTCAAAATGTCTTGATGCAATTGTTCTCAATTATCAGGCAGTGCAAGACCTATGTGTTTTTGTCCAAAGTCACGGTCACACATCAAAGGTCACACATTTGTAGAAGTATTAATTATTTAGCCATTATTTTATTATGCACCAGTGGAATCTGTAATAACCTTCCATAATTCTGCTCCATCTTCTTCCTTGCTGTGTGTCATATGTAAGATTCATGTCTAGGGTTAACGTCAAGGTTCATGTCTAGGGTTAAGGTCAACGTCACACAATATACTTCATGTAAGGTCATACGATTCACATCAAGGGTCAAGATTACACAAGTGCTTCATGTAAGGTCGTTCTCAATGATGGATGATTCACCTTAAAAACTTATTTACTTTAGTATGTTGTTTCCACGTATGTTATGGCGGATGTTGTGTTCACTCTGCAACACTCTGAAAATTTAGTGTATATTAAGATTGAACGTTTTCGTGGAAAAGGCTAGACTTTTTAATTTACATAAATAAATATTGAACGCTCAAGAACCCTCCTCTGACATAGTTTTTAGTTATTGTCCTTTGTTATTTTTGTATGTTGTTACTTTTTGGGGCAATAACTCAATATGTAAGATTTCTATTTAAGAAAATGCTCATAACAAGCCATTTCTTATTTTGTCATGATACCATCAATGTTAATTGATTCATGAAAAATATATCAGCATTTTATTGTCTGCAAACCCATCACAGGTACAAATGAGTTAAAAAATAATTGATAAAAGGCACAATCCTTCACTTATAGCTTTTCTTTTATTTCTACACGCATCCATAAACAAAATAAGTTAAAATAAAAACAACTATAGAGTTATTACTTTTTCTAATTGCATCGACTCCGAGGGAGCAGAGACCCTAGTTTCCCGGAACTAAGAACACATTTAGCCCTGAATTATCCATGATCAAAGTTAAAATGTAAGCATGCCATTTGTATCGAACACTGATTAATTTACAGATCTAACATTTTAATCAATGTTGAATACTGGTACTTCAGATCTTCCTTACAATATGACTATGCCTTTTGCCCTCCAGTTGATAAATGATTGCGAGATAAAAGGAAAGCCAATTTTTTAAATATTTTGTTCTGCACATTCGCATTTTATTGAAAAGTTCAATCTACGTTATTTGTCATTACATATGGCAAATATTCCACTTTATCATGTGCGTTGAATTGCGAATGTCAATTAGAAAGTTGAACGTTATATTTACTTTTTAATAACCCTCTTATTAATATCATTTTCAAGACGTTTGCTTCGTTGCATTCCTCCATTCGCTCGCGTAATAGAATATATTAACAGCAGGATCATAATTATATCGGTCAAAAAAGAAACCGTATTCAGTATCAACTACTATTAAATGTCTGCCTTCAATAACACCAGCTTGGTTGAGAAAGTCCCGTTTCTGGATCTACCTATATTCGAGTTATTTCCCATTTTTGTTCGGCAGGTATTGGTCAATGCTAAGACGAAAAATTTTACGAACCGTCATTGATATTGTGCGATTCGGTACGCGTTTAACCCATTTATGCCTAGTGGACTCTCCCACCCTTCTAAATTGGATCAATTTATTTCCAAAGGTAGGGATGTCTAATATATTTATTTCTATATTTAGTATATTTCTTACGGAAATTCCTTTAAGCAAACAGCGCAGACCCTGATGAGACGCCGCATCATGCGGCGTCTCATCTGGGTCTACGCTGTTTGCCTAGGCCTTTTTTCTAGACGCTAGGCATCAATCGGTTAACGAATGCAGAATCTTTGTTTCGGAGTTATTTTATGAATGAGTTGTGTACTCACAGTTGTGGTCTTCTGAGGATCCACGACCTCGCCCTATAGACATGCTGCATCGAAGTAGCCCTTTGTTTTTATTACAAGTTTGACATTCAGTTTAAGAATAAACCATTATAACGTACATTTACATATCTACGTAAGTTGTATTATTTAAGTTTGAATTTGATGTATTCAGAGGATGAAGAAAGTATTTGATGTCACATTTCATTTGATTACCGGTAGTCACCATTTAATATAATATAAACAAACCTCTGTCGTCTAAGGCGAACTATTAATAAACATTAGCTGTGTTTTTCCCACTTTGATGATTATCAAAAGTTCCACGCTTTTCGTTAAATGTTGTATATATGATTGCCAAAAATTGGCGAATCCATTTGAAAGCTTGCTACGAATAAGTTTGTACTTTATTCGAATTTTGAAATAAATCATTATTCAACTCTTAAAAGCCTAAAGTGAATCGAATGTCGTGCTTAACAATAATCTTTTGTTTATACATGTATTTACATTGCGTTTCTCTATGCGTTTCAAACGTATTTTATCATGTATATCATATACCAGGGTGCTTGATCACGTGACTTTTTTGGGTTCCAACCTTTAACTTTAATGGATTTACACGCCGGTAATAATAAGTGGTGTTTTATTTCAAATTACTTTTTAAACAAGTTTTCATTAGAATATAATCTATATATAGTGCATAGCAGACAGATGTGTATGCTGCTTATGGCAATGTGAAATACATCAGAATTACTTTATTTAATAAGCATGTGTTCTTGTTAACAAATTCCGTTTTTACTGCATTGATTCTACACGGTTGTTTCACGCAACGTAAAATTTTGTTACCGATTTTAGACGTATTCAAGGATGTATTCTTATACCTTAAGATATCGGCAAAAACTGCAAGAAAACCTGTCTTTTATGCACAATAAATTTTGCAAATGTATTTCAATAACGTGAGATATTTGCAAAAATAATGTTCTTAACGGTGTGATTACATTCTGTCCAGCCCGTGTGTAAACCCCTGAAAACCGCGTTGATTCTGCACCCTGATACAGTGCATGTTTATGAAATGGGCATTGGTATTGAAACTTTTCATTTGACAAGCAAACAGCATGTTATTTACATTTGCTTTTACAGGAAACCAGGCCATTAAATGTAAACCTCAGAAATACAAATAGTCTAATATCACTGTTTTTATGAAAATGTAAAATATCACTTTGTGGTAATCCATTTTCATAAATATAATAAATATCTGTTTAGCTTATGATGTTTCCCATTCTTTAAGACACGTGTGTTCCTTTAATGATGGCCAAGTTAAACCTATCGCATAAAAGAGTCCTGCGAGGTTAGCTTACTCATATATCAATTAACTTTCAAAATAAATATAGAATAAAAACATACTAAGCGAAAAGGGATATGTAGTTGATTGTTCATATCAATTTATACGAGTCTTTTTTTTCATTAGAATAGTTTTATTTTCGATAGTATGTGTTGAGTGTACGTACATGTACACGTATTTCTTTTTACATTTAGTTTCATTTTTATTCACAGTGTATACACATTCGTTATATTGCAATTTAGATCATTTGTCTAATCGAAGACTGTTTTTAATTGATTATAGGTACGGATAATGCATTGCACTCTCCAATATGACATTTCACAACTGTAAACACTTTTCAGACAATTTTTATTTGCGATGAAATAAGAGGTGTACCATTGCGTTTTTTTGTTCTGTTGGAGTCAGATTGTTTTATACGAGAACGATATGTAGAGAATGTTTATTTTACATATTCGATGTTTATTACATTTATTCGTGTGTTTAGTGAAATGTAATCTATTTTTTATTTGTTAATTAAGTTACACTGCACTCTGATATTTTCACTGTATTTGACAGAATATTGCCATGCTAAATGTACAACACTACACACGTTGTACATACCGTTTTCCATTACCATAATAATCATCTTTGTAGTAAGCGTTATGATTATAACCAACGTTTTAATCGCCATCTTCCTCGCACACAGACAGAAACAACCGCAAACATTATAGCTACAGATTTATTTAAAAATAGATACATGGATACATATGTACATCTCGGTAGAAATACAAATACAAAAATAAAGATACAGATGTAAACATGATCCGTCATTCACATGCAATGTTATTAAATATTTATTGTTTAAGTTTACTTCAAGATAAGGCTGAAAATAAAAAAGACAGTTTAAACACTACAGCTAAATGGATATAGAGACAAAAGTCTTGGAAATGTCATATACATTTTAAAACGGTGTTCGTTGAACTGACAGTGCACATATGATTCTCAGCAATTGATATAGAGAATGGAAGTTCTTCCCCAGGTCTGTTCATTACACGTTCAACGTAACCTTTCGTCATTTGTTGCGTCACTGACTTTGCTGAAATATATAAATTAAAAGTGTATTAATTCCAAACATTATGTTATTTATATTCAAAAAATGTTTCAAAATCCACATCACGGAAGATAATTTAATAATCGTAAAAATGTGACTGCATATACATTACGCTTATATTCTCCATAGCTCCCAGTAGATGAAATAACCTCCGAGGGGCAAGCAGCAGCACCGCCATTCCTTATACAGGTATCTAACCCCATTGTAGATAAAAGTCCTATAGGTGATCAGGGTACATTTATAACCTTCATGTAACGACCTCTTCTGTATTGACGACTCCGGCATTTCTTGAAATTAGATCAAACACAGCAACAACGTTTGCTAATGATAATGTTAATAGATTTCAACAATGTCTATATTTATCCTACAGCTACATTATTTTATAGAAGGAAACTTTAGGTGTCCGATTTACTTTTGCTTTTTATGCTACTATATATACATCGACTACTTTTTTGGCCAACCTCGCCGTGCAAACCTTTGTTAAACTCGTCAAATAAATAACGTACACAAACACACTAACCTAATATTTCCTAGTGCATATAAACATGTATAAATGAACACATGAAGCTGTCAACCTTCATGACTCTTTTTTCATATTATAAAGTCTTTTTATTCTACTCCTGTCTTTAAAAGCAGTTTTATGAATATGACGTTTTACATATGAATGGACATATTGTACAACGTTTTACATATACAACAAACAACTGAAATATCAACTGTATGAAATAATGTCATGCATTTGTAACAATTACATCTGGACAAAAAAACATGTTCATCTTAAATTGAAAACGATCACCTTCCCAGACAAAGGCTATTTTTACATCATATCAATTCACGCGATTTAAAGTAACAAACAGTATGTAAGTTTAAACGTTAAAACAATGTCGGTCATTAATTAATTATTAAGCTTGTTTAACAAAATATCGTGAAGAGTTTAAAAAGGCATTCGAAGAACTTACTCTCCATCCAGAAGATGTCAGTGTCCTTGCACATTTCCTGCACACGTGGTGCTGACGTCAGATAGGATGGTACTTTCCGGTCTGTGAACCTCCATTGTTGCGAATCCACCTTGTTGTTATATGGGCCTGAATCCTGCATGGCATATATATATATATATATTATCATTGTTTTATCAATTTAATATGGCTATTCGTCAAGACTTTTCATGGTGTATTTTAAATTGTAAGCGTTATGAACTTACATCGGTTGTCTGGTCAGTGTCGGGGGAGATGTTGGTCTTGCTGCTATTGATGAATCGGACATAGCACGGTCCCCGTATCTTTGTCGTGACGTCAGTGAAACGTTCAACTGAAATGCCCTGTCAAAAGAAAGAATAATTTATGATCGATTGATAAAGAGTAAGACAATAAACAATTATTTGGAGTTCTGGTGTTTATAAATCACTTCATTAGCATGTAAGTCAGTTAATAAAAATACTGATACTAAAAATACTGGAAGAATACTGTTTAATACTATTTACACATACAAATTGAATTTAAGAGGTAAATATGACATTTTTAATCACATTATTGAGTCATGCGCTGCAAATGATGAAAAGCATGTATAGTCAAAACTCACGTTAACGTAGTCATAGATGACATGGACGCTGTTGGGAACGTGTATCTCGGTCATGTCCTTGGTCTTGTTCACTTTCTCCTCCATGTACCGACCTTCTTTGTCTCGGAAAGTGTGCCACGCCTCCTGGAGAGGGAAAGTGTTGTGTACGTGATATCGCGGATACGTTATCATTATTCATGAAAAGTGTCAAAATATTAACAGAAAACATACGTTTTACATCCGTTTTTACTCTAATATGATTTTATGTATACAATCCACATGAAGTTTCATAAAAAGCACATCCGTATGATTGTTTAAGCTGCCCTTATTATATTAAGTACTTTCATGAGTATACAAATTACATGTTCGTTTAATTTGTTTTAAATTGTTTTTGTTTCTATATATCATTTCAATATGTTATTTTGATATATGTCCTGCGTCCGGTGCAACTTGCATTTCACAGTTATTTCAAACATATCGATGCGGAAACATGAAAAGTGATTTACGGATATATTCAGTGACGTTATTAAAACCGAGTAATGCATGAGTGATAAGAACATATATACACAGGGATAAAATGCAACATCCACATTAAGTTAAATAATATACTGTGCGGTTTTGTTATTTGATAGAATGCTTAATTTAGAATTACCTGGTACGCATCCTTAGTCGACCTGATGCCAAAGTACACGGCCACCACAATGACGACTGCCACCAGCACAAATCCGATGAAGGCAATCGCAACATTTCGCACGAACTTCGATTTGCCTTTCTGCACATACTCTGGCTGTATGGAATGTATTCCATGAATTATTTAAACACTATGCACAAATGACACTCCTAACAATTTGATTACTCTGTACAATTATTGTTTTTATTTTTAAAGTTTAAGCTGTAAAAGTTTTTTAAAAATACAATTGACGTCTCACCGTTTTCAGAATTCTTTTCGGTTCGTGTTTCAAGATTAATAAAACACGTTGCTTGTCCATCATTCGAAGGATATGAATTAAGTACGAGAAACAGACATACCCAGACATAATTTTATTCACAAACAATACATTATTAATCGCAATAACCGCGCTGAACAACACAAACAACCTATATTGGATTGTGATGTAAGTTCACTTTGTAATTATCACTGCAATATAAGTCAATTTTTATACTAAATGAAAACTTTTAAACCATAAACCGTCAGACAAAAAATTCGTCTTATTAGTTACGATTTTAAGAACCATTAAATAATAAGAACATTAACTTTACTTGAGCGATGGTCACTGGATAGCTGGTCTTTGCCTCCTCCATGCCTAGTGTTGGTTTCATCTGTCAGTCTTCTGCGGTATTTCGAAAGGCTTTTGGCGGCTTGAATTTTGTTTAATTTTGCGTCTCATTTTATAGAAATTGCATTCACAGATGGGTGCATAAGGGGATATTTGCCTCTCTTAAAATAGCATTGTAATTAAGTGATTTTTTGCACATTTTCTGCAACGTATTACCTGATTGTATCAGGTCAACGTGTCCTTGGCGGATATTTATTTCGCAATATGACACAAACACATAAACTTATAAATCAAGATACTTTTCGAAGTAAACAACGTTATGTACATTTATGCGACAGGATTAATTACGCATGAGATCAAAACGTGCTTTTGCGACTCATTGACTGCATCAGCATACGCTTTGAGATGTGGTTATATTAGGTGTTTTTGCAAAAGCAGTTTAGATGGGTTTTGCCTGTCTGTCTGCAAAAACACTTGTTGTTAATATAAAATATACTCCGAAAAGAGATGTTGCTTCGCATATGGCTTGGTTTGTTATTTCTGGTATTAATTGCATTTGTCTTTTATCTGGATGAAAGTTGGTACGCATTTATGAGGTTTCCTTTTTCAGAAATGTGGGCTTATTGGTTTTGATGCAATCTATAAGTATCAATAGATATTGAATATTACTTTCATAACTGACATTTTGAATTCATTCGATTAATATTTATAATACCAATTAAAGTCCTCCAGAAACCAATCGCTTCTTGACATTACGTTTCATATGTTGAGTGACTATTGCATCAATCTTCTTTTGTTGTAGTGCGGAAGTTTGTAATACACAAATATACATAGTCAAATAACTAAATAAAAACACAACTTTGAGGTTATATATTTGATATCATTTTAATGAAACATACCTTTACAACTACAAATCATGATATTACTCTAGCAAGTCATCCACGAGTCTGAATGTACGAGTAGTCTGCATCTGTTTTATGAATAACCGTTGGGTACGTTATTTAGCTGTTGTCTGTATGTAAGTATATGAGACATAAAACAATGATTGCCAAGTGTAGCATTGTCAGTGACTTCACTATGTTCATATGAATGCCTGTTGGGACCGTCATGAAAGTATTAATTATGATAGCCATACAACATGATTTTGGTTTGAGACTTATTACCAAGTTTACGTTTAAAATGAACATGATCATAATGTAAAATATTTTGTCTAGTGCTTATTTAATTGTACGCCAAACGAAATGTGCTGAATAAAACGGAATAATTGAAATAGCTTTTTAAACTTGGAGCATGTGTGTTTAAAAGTTGTTAATTTCTATAATCATAAGAAAACAAATTGGAGCATACTTTCTGTCAATAATCATGCTCTTCGATTGTTGATGGCAAATACATATTACTCTTATATTAAGGGTTTCGTTCCCCATGCGGACAGTATCTCATAAATATTCAGGCAATCCCTATTGTAGACTTTATATAATAAGATACTTTATAAAACACACGTTACAAAAATACAAATCTCATATAAGTATAGGCTCTATATTCCTCTCTTCAACAAGTCAAAGAATTAACTTTGTCCGTAAGAATTATAAAGTGGGCAAACAACAACGGATGCGGAAACAAGCTTTCTACAAAGCGAATAGAAACGATACCTTTTGTTGTACATGCATTAAATTTGTTTGTCTCAGATTCGCAAATTTGTGTTGTAGTAATGATATTTATGAGCAAACATACTGAACATATACCATGCTCTAAGATATCAATTAATGCATCTTTAGATGATTTAAAAACCTGAAAATTATAAAGCGTTGCAACGCGAAACGATTGAATTATTTGGAGAGTTTTGTTGTTGTCTTTATATTTTGTGATACTACGAGGATTGCTTAAGTAAAGTAAACAATACTTCACTCATAATGGGCACGGATTGCCTAGTGGTCTAAGCGATAAACGTTTACTCCAGGGGTCAGTGGTTCGAGCACAGTTTATAGCTACTTTTTTTGTTTCTTTACTTTTATTCTTGATTGTTTTTACTGGAGCTTTTTATATCCAATCTGTATATTACTCAATATAAAAAATATTGACAAACTTCAATATATTACAAAATATGTAAATGGTCCCTTTAAAGACTGAGATTACTGACGCAAATTACTTTCCCATGAAAACATGGCCATACTCTTGGTATAATCCCTTGAACAATGATAAACAACATTACATAAAACATAAGTTTTTGCTGACGGCATTGCTATAGGGAAACACAGTTCGATATAATTGTATATGATATGCATTTTAAAATGATTTTCCCGTTGAAATTACCGGTTATTTTGTTAATATTCAGTTCAAATTGTTGTGATTTCTTAATATGAATCATCATTAAACAAAAACCACAACTTATCTTACTTTGCCTTAATATGGTAAACGAATGTGAAAGTTTTAATTTCTTTTTATAAAAATTATGAAGTTATGATCATGTGTACATGAATCAGCGGGTTATTTCCATTTTTCTCAAGGTAATTCGTTGATTGGCTGAAATTATTTCAAAAGGGTGCATCAATAAGCGGATGATTTCCATATTCTCATGGTCTTCGTAACTCACTGATTGACTGAACGTATTTATAATGTGTGCATGAATAAGTGGGTGATTTCCACATTTTCAAGGTAATTTTCTGATTGGCTGAAATAAATGTTTTACAATAATTATGTATGTGATTAAATCATTCAAATTAACATTAAAGTTATCAAACATCTATGCAATATAGCAATATCCGGGATTGCTAAACCACTTTCATGAAGTAAACAAATTACTCAGAGGGACTTTCATTTAATGCACTTTTATTTCACCATCGAAATATGAAGGTATTATCCAAATATATTTAGTATTATCCAAATATACTACAAATATACTATGTTTTAACTTTGCGACTAGCTGAACGCTAACAATTTGCAAACACTCGTATGCGTGACATACATCCACTGAGTAGATTTCTAATAAATATGTTGTTGCAAGTAAAACGTTTTATGCATCATTGATTATCACATGCATTTCATTTATTCTTTCTCAATGTATGATCTCCATCGTTAATTTGGTAGTTATACGCCATTTTTGCCGAGTCACAATTTATTTTCTGTAAAGTCCGCCATCTTGTTAAAATGATATAAGTGACAGGTGCGCATAGCAACGTAACACCGTATATGTTCTAATACGCGATTCGCATTTTGTTTAATTAGTATACATAACAGTCATAGTTTCAATAATTAAACAAAGACGATAAAAGATAACACTTGTTTGTGTTTTTTATAGGGATGGCAACGAATACCGATTTTGGTATTCGGATATTCGGTCAACATCTGTTGGAAAAAAATCAACAACATCAATTTTGTTTACCTATGGAAGCACATTTGTGCCACCACTTAACAACTTAAAATAACATAAAAATAATGGAGGATTTCGCAAATAAGAAATTCTTTTCGCGAAAATTGATAAATTTTCACGGAAATGAATATAATATGTTAACACGAATTTATGCATGTTAGTGCTCTAAACTGCCAACACATACAGATAAAATCTTCATGAAAATAATGGAAGATTTCGCGAAAATAAATAACTTTTCTCGAAATCAGATTACTTTTTGATAATTTAAGTACGCATAGAAATTAATGTTTTGAGATTATTGAATTATGCATGAAATGCACCAATCTCCACGCAGAGTTGTCGTTCCTTGCTCTCACATACAACTCTGCGAAAGGCTCAGCACGCCATTTTGTCTATAGAATAGCTAAAACCGAACAAACGCATTCAATGTATATTTGATTGGATATTTAAGATCGCATGCATTAAATTAAGAAATATGACTTTTAAATGTACGATAAATCGTGCAAAAACTTGCGAGTTTTAATGCAACTCTTTGGAACTATTTTATTGCCCATTTACGCAGATGGAATCATTTCACGCACTTTACAAATGTCAACAATTGAACATAATGTTTATTGAGTGACGTTAGGAATTGCTTCGACGTGTGTATGTATGTTGGTTTCTTAACATCAAGAAACCATATCAATTTTATAATAATGAATTAAGACTGATATAAGAAATCATGGTATGAGATGGTTTTCTTTAATGCAGTGAATGCAATGTAACCGTCGTGCAAGAGATTGTTTAGTATACTGTAATCTCAATGATGAACGCTTGGTATGATCATGACATGAATGAGACGCTTTCATAACAATAGTCGGTTCTGAGCCCAACACAGAGGTGAATGTAATGTAACCGTCGTGCAAGAGATTGGAAATGCACTGTTTTGAGATTATTGAATTATGCATGAAATGCACTATTTCAATGAGGATAACATCGAGGTTTTTCAAGTCTCCGAAGTAACTGTCCACGATTTTATCGTAGAGGTGTACACATTGCGGACCGATTAGAGTGCTCGGTAAAACAAAGACACTGAAATTATTGATGGGTATTGACACTTGGGTTATTCACGCATGACTAATTCACAACCGCGCGAATCTTCGCTGTCTAGGGGCCTTGAGATGTTATCAATAAGGGCACGTTGTCGGCTTTTACCTTTTAAACGGGCAGATTGGCGCTTAAGAAAGGCGGCATGGCGCAGCGCCACGCAAAAAGGGCCTGGGAAAAACACTATTTTAGTTGCAATAATTACAATACAAATGAGACTCGTGCGATTCAAAATAAATCGGTTTCTATTTATCAGAATTTACATGAGTATTAAGTCATTTTTTTTTAAAGTGGTTAGCTGGACACATCATAAATAAATACTTACTGCAAATATGTCCAATCCAATTCGTATTCTGTGTACATATACACATGTTTTTGTATGGAAGCTAGGCTTCTTAAATTTTTTGGAAAAACTTGCTGCGTCTGTTTAAGTATCTGCAGCACATGTAATTGATACCACATTTCAGACAATAAGTATGTATGAAACAGAATAAGTTCTAGCAAGTGTGATTGCAATACACAATCCTATACTATGTTATCAGTAGACTTGATGCAAACATGAAACGCGTAGCACGGCATTGTAAAATCAATAATCTTTTACTAAGATTGTCATTTTCCTAGGGCAATTGTTGGTTGGGATAATTCGCTGTTATCTATATTTACAGATTTTCAGCAGAATGAATACACAACAATTTTTTAATGTGGTTGCGTTTTGTAGTTTCGCGGGTCGCTATATGAAAATACAAACATCAACCACCAAAAAGTGCTACAAAAGACATTAAAATTGACCCTTGTAGGGTTGAAAGTCCTTTATAACATATCACAAGTTTACCGAAATCGGACTGCTGGAAAGTGTCTATACTGGCGGACAGATGTTTTTGCCCTGTCTGTTTGTTGGTTTGTTTGCGTCAAACTTTAACATTTGCCATAACTTTTGCAATATTGAAGATAGCAATTTCGTATTTGGCATGCATGTGTATCTTATGGAGCTGCACATTTTGAGTGGTGAAAGGTCAAGGTCATCTTTTAAAGTTAAAGGTCAAATATATGTTTTAATATGGCAGCCAAGATGGCCACCAAAACTTATTAATGATCATAACTATGGAACTTCACATTCAAATTTGATGATATTGGTGTCTACCGGTACACCCAGGTTTTCGTGGGCAAAGAACACATTTAGATCATCAGAAATAGCGTAAGTTTTTTTAATTTTACACAGAATTCCAACATGGCGTCTAAAATGGCGACCAACACAATACGAAGGACCACAAATCCATAACGTCTGACTCAATCTTGATGATTGTAATGTCAAACGCCAAAGTTGTGACCTGCCGCAATTTCTGAATTATGAAAAAAGATCGATAATTTGCGTGAGATATCCTTCAGCTTGAGACAGGCAGCATCGTTGCATTTGGGAAGCCAACACCATGGGCAGTTGTCAGTCAAATTCTTGCTTATGATCAAAGTGAACTTTGGGGACAAATCGTTCATTCTGTCATTATCAGACTTTGTTTGAAACCTTGCCATGAAACACGCAACCTTCTCACTATTGTTACGTTTGATCAACCCTTGTATTAGAAGGCTGTCGAAATCATCATTGATGCGCCACAAAGACATTGCCTGAAAAAAACACTGTTCTGATATTGGGGTGTGTTCATGCACATATAAACTTGCGGGGCGCCATAGGATCCATAATAGAAAGAACCGGCCTCAAAAACATAATTGAGCCTGTCTATGGAGAAAATACCATCGTTCAGGTTATGACATGGAAAGCTTTCCAGTGGGCTTTGCGGGCCATATTCTTGTTTATTATACATTTAGATTGATACATGTATAAATACAAAGTTATGAATTGATGTTATGTAACAGATGGTATACATAAGTTGAGACGTTATGTGTAATTTTATCATTAGTTTACCCCATTAATGAATACATATCAGATAGCGAGACTTTCCAACATGGCACGAGTTAAACAGATGTTTGGTACGAATTTCTCTATGTTTTAAACATAGGCAAACTGCATAAAAATCACAATCAATAGCATGTATATTATTTTTATCAAGACAAAAATGGCCCAGTTTATCATCAAATATAATATTTAATTTTCTACCTATCTCAACATTTAATTTATGATTATAACATCTAAATTTAGAAAAGGTAATTTATGTTTTAATGGTATGTGTTTTGAGGAAATAAATCTTTCTGTATCTAGCATTGATTTGAAATACATGTTATTGTGACAGCGAAATGAATTGCTTATATCACTTTGCCAGTTTTGAGTACGACACTAAGTAATACGTTGGCGAAAGTGTCTTATGAATAAACTAACATCACCAATGATTTTACTTATCCATACATATGTATAGCCATAACACAATAAATGTATTTTTCGTTTGAAGCACAACAATTTCTTCCGGAGTCATCTTACACTTTAACATTTTATAACATTTTTAGGGTATCTATGATTTGGTATAGTTGGTAACTTACACCAATATTTTCCAAAATTGGGTAACACATAATGACAGACGCCTGCATTAACCATGGCCAAGATATGCGTTAGAAGCTTTTTTAACATTAATTTTCGTTTACATTTTTTTTATCTTCAATGATAATTAAGTTAATATATATGTGTCCCTATGTTTGTGATATATAACATAGAATTGGTTTTAAAGGGGCCTTTTCACGTTTTGGTAAATTGACAAAATTGAAAAAATTTGTTTCAGATTCTCAAATCTTCGTTTTAGTAATGATATTTGTGAGGAAACAGTTATACTGAACATTTACCATGCTCTAATATAGCCATTATATGCATCTTTTTACGATATAAAAACCTGAAAATTATAAAGTATTGCAACGCGAAACGAATTAATAATTTGGAGAGTTCTGTTGTTGTCGTTAAATTTTGTGAAACTACGAGGATTGCTTATATAAAGTATAAAATACATCCTACATTGTATAAGAAAGGCTGGCCGAGTGGTCTAAATGGGAGACTATTTACTCCAGGACTCTATGGGTCAGTGGTTCGAGCCCTGCTGAGGGTTACCTTTTTTCATTTTTTAATTTTATTCTCGATTTTTTACTGGAGCTTTTTAGATCCAATGTCTAAATTTATCAATATAAAGCATTTAATGACAAACTTCAAAACATGCCAAAATCTGTGAAAAGGCCCCTTTAAATTACTATAGAACAATATAAATAATTCTTTAATCAGAAAATACCCAAATGATATTTTATAATTGTAAATAACAAACGTTGCTTTTTGTGCTTTTGCACTTAGCTTATCATGTGCGCTCCAAGATAGTTTTGGTGTAAACATGTATCCCATGTAAATACAGAGATTGTATTTATTCGCGTGCCACGGAAACTCGAATGTTCGTAATTTCTTAAGGTCCACTGCTTCTAAATACAATTATTTCTGTTTTTGAAGATTAAATGCCATTCCAGTTAAGGCATGAAAATCGTCAATAACGTTTAATTGCTGTTGTGATTTTATTGCTGTTTTGGCACAACCAGCTTCATTGTCGACGAACATTAGCCATATAATGTCGTTAATTTAATTGGTCATGAATATGCCAGATCCACATTTTTCACGTAATAACGTAGATTATTCCTCGATAAATAGTGTAAGAAGTCGGACTTGTCTTATCACCATGAATGGTTCCAATATTATATTAAAAAATGTTATGTTTACTTTTGAAAAAAAGGGTCAGTCGGTCTCGCTTTTAATATTCCAACTGTTAACTAATACTTTGTTAAGTGAAAAGTGCACAGGTACTTGAATTTTTTTTTTATGGTCCATATATATAAAATAAGAGTATATATATAAGGACCAAAGTTTTTTGTTCAAGTACCTGTGGAAAAGTGCTGTTCGACAACCTTATCAACCATCATCAATCCTATTGTCCGGATTAACAGGTGGGGAAAATGAGGGACGACCGTACAGAAATCCTTCTCCAGAAAAGTCTAGTGTATGCTGCTGAGAGTAATTCATCAATGGGAAGGGATGTACACTATTTAACATGATCCATCCAGCTTTTCTTCTGACGGCCTTGACGTTCAGAGGGCAGTTTGGAGTGTTTTTATTCAAATCTCTAATGTGGGTTCGTATCGTCTGTCAGGTTAGACTGTCGTATTAATCAACTGTGTAAAGTGACAGAACAATTATCGATGCTGTGTGCGTCTTTCATAAATCGAACTACGCATCATATCGCTGAGTACTTACAAGTTCTGTGTATTTGATTTAAAGAGAATATATCAGTAACGAATAAAAGAACGACAGGTCGCGTCATATTTTTTGTAATAGCATGATGGCAAAATTTGTATTCTTTTGTTTGCTTTGAAATATACGGCGTATTTGAACAAAAAATGCATAAGTTTATAAATAAAATGAAAGCTAATATCATTTTTTTCACTATATGATAATTATACCATTGCGCTGTCAATAATGTTCATGTAACACATTCTAAGAATAACTTAACATGCACGAACTTAAGAATATCGTCAAAAGGCAATTGGTGAAGGTCTTAATTAAGGTTAAAAAATAAATCGCTTATTTGTATTGTACTTTGAAAATTATGTCTTTAAATTAATATTACTGTGAAGCACAAATGTCTCACTTTTAACACGATATTTTAAATATTTTTGTACATGATAAAAATGTGTGCAGACATTTGTGTATGAATATAATTGCAGTAGTATAATCGTTAGTGGGCGGGGTGGGGATGAAGTGTACATGAAGTACCGCTATGTGCATTCTAACTTGTGTTACCGATAATTACGATGAGTAAAATTCTACTGACGTTCGACGCTATCCACAATGCTCTCATACTACAGTGATGAATCTTTTTTCCATGTTGTTATAACACGTTCTGTTTTTCATCAGATTTATGTACAATTAAAAGTTCGAAAAGCAGACACGTACATAAAAATAAGTGTTTCGATAATAAGGCTCATTATTTATAACACGCTTCTTTTTTTATTGTAGGAAATACCACTGCAAGTTACATAACCAAGTGGATTGTGGTCGTAAGACGTGCCACTAATACTCAACTGGATATCATGTCTGTTATGACAGTTGCAATAGTGCGACCTTTCGGAGATCGTGTGTTATAATTACAGTCTTTCCAGCCTGCAACCTAATCTTTCAATTAAATCCCAATGCACTCACATTTCTTTTCTAGACATGCGCATTTAAACAAACAGCGAGAAATACTAGCATAAAGTTAAAGACTGTTTAATTAATAAACCAACCAATCAGTTTCATGACTAATGAAAACTTTATATTTTACGTTGTTTCTACACGTATTTGACCTACATTTTAGAAAATTAGGGAAACTATGTCAATAAAACATAAAATACCCACCGTATATGTTTACATTGTTCGATTTAATTGCAATAAAAATAGAAGAGAATATATAGATATATAAATAAATAAATAAATAAATAATCTTTTTTTTTATTTGCATGAATATTGCAAATGTGTGTATATATTTATAGGTTCTGCATTATTGTTCCTCACGTTGACGCGCTGGACTGTATTCGTTAGGTACTGTTGAAGATATCCACAAGTCGAAAGTAATTTGTGAGTCTATCTGAAAATTAAAACCAATAGACAACACTGTCCAAAAATGGAAAACGCCTTTACTTAAATAGTAAAATAAGAAGTTTTTATGTTGGATCATTTTGTCAGAGATTTTCGATCTTTAAAAGCATTCATTCACAAATTGACATACAAATTGAATATGTTCAATTGAATAATTGTAAACTGATACTAAATAAGTAAATGTCTCAAATACGGTCCCAGCCATGAATAAACGACATCGCGAAAATAAAGTGCAATGTTCATGTTTTATTATAGATTATTGTTTGTTTATACCTTGGTTTTGACTGTTATATGTAAAGAAGGTCAGTAGTGGCCGGGAATGCTCAAATCAGTAATAGCGCAGGGGAATGCAATGCGTAAAAAACACGATATCGGAATACACCACAACAGATTTATTAAAGGGGCCTTTTCACAGATTTTGGCATGTATTGAAGTTTGTCTTTAAATGCTTTGTATTGATAAATGTAAACAATTGATCTAAAAATCTACAGATTAAAAAGCAAGAATAAAATTAAAGAAAGAAAAAAAAGTAACCCTAAACTGGGCTCGAACCACTGACCCCTGGAGTAAAAGTCTATCGCTTAGACCACTCGGCCATCCGTGCTCATACGTACAGTGATGAATTTTATACTTTATATAAGCTTTCCCCGTAATATCACAAAATATAACGACAACAACAAAACTTTCCAAATTATTTCATCTGTTCGTGTTGCAACGCTTTATAATTTTCGGGTTTTTAAATCGTCAAAAGATGCATACAATGGTGTTTTAGAGCATGGTAAAATATGTTCAGTATTACTGTTTCCTCACAAATATCAGCACTACAACGAAAAAATGCGAATCGGAACATTAAAAAAGGTCAATTTAACGAAACGTGAAAAGGACCCTTCAAGGATCGGTTTCATTTAATGTAAAAGACAATCCCATTGCCGTTGTATGGGTTGAATCATGATTGTCGTATAAGCAAACACCGGAAAATTCTCGTCGCAGTCGAAATTAAGAGCACGTTTTCAGTTTTAAGAGCCATGTCTGCCCTTTTTGTGATAACTGTCTGTCCAGCGATGACCCCTGCTTTTCAGGCTCTGCAGCAGGCATCTGTGTGTGTCCCAACTATTTATCTAAATAAGTTAAATTCAACGGCGGCATACAGACAATCGAAGACCAATAACTCATTAGTTATCAACTTAATTGAGACGACTTTAGTTTAAAAGCACATTTAATACATAATTATAACAAATTTCCATTTCGCGAAATATTTTCCAGATTTAAGAGTAAAGAAGTAGCGCATACCACCATTGATGTGATACGTATATGCAGTTTAGTTATGTGTAGCCGTAATGATGGTTTCTTTTTGAAGCCGGGAAACTGTCAAGTTGCCTGGTTCCTCGTAAACAATATGGCTACCAATTAATTCCAATTAATAATCTTGACAGGTTTGAATGTTTTACTTTGATATTTATCTGCTAGTGTCGATTATCTTCTTTGTAAATTTGACAAATAATTGTCAAAAAATTATTTTTGTATATGATTCTCTTTTGTAAGCCATAATTTAAATTCTATATAGATCTATTTGAAATTGAATCCTACATTTACAACATTTGAAATTAATAAATTCTTAATTGATTTCATAATCTCATTCTGAGACTGAAATCGGTACATCGTCTGATAATAAAGATAATTAATAATGTACTAATCTAATGGTTATGACATAATAAAGTTAGTATTCATAGAAATTACCAGGTTAAATAAAGAACAACTTTTGTTTCTTTGCAATCTGTGTTTATAGTATATTTTTATTGAGTGTTTCCCATATTGCCATATTTGTGCTATGAAGTTTTTATTTTAATTTAGGAGCCATTCCACTCTTGAAAATGACATGAGATATTCATGTTTTATCATTTTCATGCTCTTTCCATCAGGGCAAATTATGAACACAAAAATACATTATTATTTTTTTTTATAGCTGGTATTTGCTAATGCCTTTATAAACAGCTCAATTAAAAGATTTTTTTTTATCATCATGATTAAGCATATGCAATTTACAAAGAATTTCATAAAAATATACTAAAACAGTGGAAACCCTTTAAACTGGATCCTCTATATACCGGAATCCTAGCTCTCTTAACCGGACAAATTGTCCGGTCCCAATTTTTTCCCTATAAAACCATGCTTAAAATATCTCCTAAAGACCGGAATCCCCTCAGTTCCGAAAACGGGTCATTCTTTGGATCGAAATTGGGTCAATCCATACGTAATTGAACCTCTCTTAACCGGTGAGGACCGGTTTATTGCACCTCAGACCTAGAGTCAAAAACGTGTGATTAGCGGATTAAAGACGCGTGAAATTAATGAAGGTGGTTGTAAATTTTGCAAACTGTAAAAATCGCAAAACAATTGAACGAGACTTTACCTGTGATGTACATATCGGTCAATAGAAGTGATAATACTGATTAGAATTACTGATAACAAAAAAAGGGTTCTTTAGTGTGTTTTGTTTTCGATGTAGGAAGCCATGCTAAATTTTAATAAGCTTACTGCTATTTAATTATGAATTGTTTATTTCAATTGCTAATTAAGTGTCATATAAAATGGGGATATGCAGAGTTCTTGAAGCAGTTGCATTTAGATATTCATTTAGATTTTTGACTGGAAATGTCTCTAGAAGATGAAAGAGTCAGAGATGTTGCATAAACATACACTCAAGATGCTGCACTATTAATGCATGTTATATATAAATAAACTATTAAAATTTGCTGAAAGTATGTGTTTTTCAACATTAGGCTATGTTATTGACCATCTGAAAGTAAAATAGTCAACTTCCCCTCTAAACCGGAATCCTCTCAAAACCGGAATTTCCTCTCGGTCCCGGGGATGTCCGGTTTATAGGGGTTTCACTGTACATACTGGTTGGCAAGCATTTTCGGCACAAATTATGCATTTATTTTGGGATGGTTTCCATAACTGTTTGATTTGTAGAGAAAAACTTAATCACAACAAGCATCCTTTGTGCTTTTCCTGTTTGCAAATGTTAACAAAACAAATATCACTTGCGTGCATAAATACCTGGAATGGGGTACATAACACACGGTTTTTTTTCCACGTTAAAACTACATGATGGATAAGGCCTGTTTGTATGTCATTTTTTGACATGTAGGGCCTATGTAATTGTATATCTTTAATGAATTTTGATAGATAAGGCTGTATATGCATGTATATTATTGCACATATGTATAATATTTTTGAAGCAGTTTTGTTCATGATAAGGTTTTACAACCTTTTAGATCTTGATCACTTATATTAAATATAGGACTATCAAATGTTGGAATTCTTTAACGGCCACTTATCAAATACACATTATGCTATTGTTGCCATCTCTCAAGCAACACATTCAATTTAAAAAGATAAAAAAGTGCAATTAGTTGTCAATCCTTATTTTATCACATTCTTTGCATATAAATAACACAAAACATGTTATCCATATTTGTATTGCTTGCCAGGTCAAACTGAATTGCCAGGCATGATGCAGCTGGACAACTCCTATTCAATGGACCAATTACAAGATGTGGCACGTAAATTGGAAGATGGAAAGGCATGGCACAACAAAGAAAATTTAGATGAAGCTATTCAGTGCTACTTAGAAGCATATAAGCTCGCACGTGACATTAACAATGATGAAGTTGAGCGTCTGTGTGCATTCAATGTTGGTGCTGAGTATGTATGTAAGGGTAATGCAACAGAAGCAATAACTTATCTCCACAAGGCTAGTCCGCCAAATGGAGGGAGAGATGGAACCTCAAATGCTGATTTATTTTTGAATTTTGGACTTTGTTATGAGAAATATGTCCCCCCAGAAATCGAGAAGGCATTGGATTATTTTGAAAAAGCATTCAAGGAATGTAAGGAACATGATGGCAACAATCTAGACTTGCTCAATCTGTGTTATGATAGATGCATGGAGCTCTATGCTAAATCAGACAGGCATCCTGGTGCAGCTATAAGGCTGTGCCAGGAAATGGCAAATGTTTATGCTCAAAGAAATAGGTTTGTTGATCAGGCTGAAAGACTTTTAGAAAAAGCTTACATAATTCACAATGAAAAAAAGAATAGTGAGGAGGAAGTATCCCAGGCAATTGATGACACATTGAATGTGATAAGAACAGCTGAACCTGTGCGGAATGAGTGCTTAACAGTTAGTAAGTACCATTATGTGCTTCTGAAAAATCTGATGTAACTTTGTACACAGTCATAGTGATGGTTATTGAACTTAATTTACAAGACCTAAGAAACTAAAAGTTTCAAATATGTTGATTGGATTCAAAATCCAACAGCAACTGATTACAAAGTTATACATAGAAAAATATTTTTTCAGCAATCATTTTATTAGTTAGCCCCAAGAAGTAAGGTCATAAAAACAGCATTATAATTCTAAGCAATAAAACATAATTGTGTTTAACACCTGATTGACATTTATCTGATCTGTCTAGAAACCTCCATACTTTTTTGGAATTGACTTGAATTTTGTGTCACATAAAGTACAAGCTGCTGGATGCAGATATGCCTTATATCCAGCAACTAATTACCTTGTTATACGTTTGAGCCTTTTTTTGGGTAAATAAGGCTTATTCATGTGTGTAAAGTGTTGTCCGAGATTAGCCTTGCAGTCTGCACAGACTATTCATGGGAGACACTTTTTGCCTAATGTGGACTTTTGGTAAAATTAAGAGACTTTCTTTAAATAAAAAATACCATTAACCCTTTGCATGCTGGGAAATTTGTCGTCTGCTAAAATGTTGTCTGCTGAATTTCTAAAATTAGCATTTTCTTCGATTTTTTTCAAAGAATACTATCAGAATAGCAATTAGTTTGGATCCTGATGAGACGCCACATTCTGTGGCGTCTCAGCTGGATCCAAACTGTTTGCAAAGGCCTTCAAAATTTGGTTCCAGCACTGAAAGAGTTCAAGTTGAAAGTGTTGTCCCTGACTAGCCTTTCTGGCTTTTAAGCCCCGTTTTCCCAGAGATAGGCTCATTTTATAATGTGAACAAACAAAATTAATGTATGTGGTGTCCATATATCTAGTATGGATGATGTCCATTTATCTAGTAATGTATAGTTTGGTTCAAATTTCATGACATGTTATGATATACATGATTATAAATATCTCCCATTTTAAATGATTTACTTTGTGCCAGACATTGACTGATTAAATCAATATGATAATTATGGAGAATAGGACACAGGAGGATTCTCAGCCATAAGTTGCCCCATTTACAGGTCATGCAAAGTTGAACATTCAAAAGAACAGTCTGGAGCTTTTAGTCTTCTTGAAATAGTATATTGATGATGCATTGATTAATTGCCTTGTGCTGACTACAAATAACTATATGCTTGAGCAAAGTTAAATGGCCCATTAATATAAAAACAATACTCAAGAATGATCAAATGAAGAGAGGTAACCTAGCACTGGCAATAAATATGAGGCTTATTTACAGGTCAGATCTGGAATCTCTGCTGTTAAATGAGATTTTAAATGAATTTTTAATTTCAAACAAATATTGGTAACAAAATATGAATTTGATTTAATGTTGAATAATTGAATTGCATAAAATTAACAAGGAAGTATAAAGATTCTGAACATTACTGGTTTGTAACAATTGAAATTTATTTGATACACCTGTTCAGGAAAAAACCCATTAAAAGTACCATCATTATCAACAAAATGGGAAATAAGAAAAATGTAGGTTTTATACACTTAACATGTCTTATTGTTTAAAACAAGTGAAGAGTAGATCGAACGCTGAACAGAAACCACTTATCCTTTAAGTTTCTGCAAAATATACGTTAAACTATAATCTACCACGCAAATGTACCATTTCTTCCAAAGTTGTTACCAATACTCCCTATTTTGGCTATAGGGAGAAGTGACTTCTCCCTAAATTTTGAGCCTAGCTAGACCCCTGAACATCTGAATTACCAACATATTTATGCCTTATAACTTCAGAATGCTTACTTGCGATTTCATGATGGCATGTGAAAATAGTTGGTTTTTATGATCTGTACTGTATTTTGACCTTCATAACAACTTAAAATAACACATAACAGAACATTTTAACATTTAATTGATGTTGTGTGCAGTTAATTGTAATGTTATTCAATAAAATAATATTTTGTTAATTTTTAGGCAAAATACTAAATGACCTTGGGCTCTTGCGCACACAGTGTAAGGAATTTGAGCGAGCCACTGAGTGTTTTGAGAAAGCCAATGAAATGCTGAACATGTCCCATGAAACAGGTCAGCGACGGGACAGACTCGCTGCAGTAATTCTGCAGAATCTTGGAGCTTCTTATAACTTCGTCAGCGACTTTCAGAGGGCTATTAATTTTCTGAAGTTGGCTGCAGAGGGCTACGGTAAAAAAAATTAGTAGCAGTCTGCAACAAGTTACCTTGACATTAATTTTTTAAGCTTAAACGATTTCTGTACTTTTTCATTGGTGACAGATTCACATTTTGTCACCCAATTTTCATATTTTTTGTGTTTGCCAGAAAAATTGGAGTAGCCAGTTATATTTTCAAAGTAGCCAGCGACTAACCAATGAAACACGTGTATTTGTGCCAATTACAATTTATATTTTGGGGAAAAGTAGCCAGCATCGAGATTGAATATAACTGGTGAAATCGCTGGCTGCTTGTCCTACCAGTCCTGTCAGAAAACACATGTTTTGTATTTTATTTTTCATGTCTTTCCTGGCCAAATTGGGGGTCACAATGCAATTTTAACATTGGTAATTTTTCGCTCAAAATATCTAATTATTTGGAAAAAACTTAAATGTAACTCTTTATCATGACTACAATTAGAGGAACAAAATCATATAAATTATAGTTGTATACTTTTTTAGATGTAAATGAAATAACATCAGAGCTCCAGATAAGGTTTTGTGAAATTCTTAAATTACTACTAGATTTTCAAAAAGAATTCTTAACTCTGAAATTTTATTCTTAATGTTACTACTAAGTTTTAAAAAATAATTCTTATTTTTTCTAAATTACCTAAAAATAAATAATAATGGTTATTTTCATGCAAAAAAATCAAAATAAACATACTAGCAACTTTATTTACACGAGTTCAATAGTGTCTTTTCAGTATTATACACTTTTATTTTTCAAATACCTTCATATGCCCAAACTGTGCTTAGATTGCATGGCTAAGATGAATTTTTACATATTTTACAATTAAACGGGTCTCCCCTTCAATCTTTTCAACGATTAGCCACGGGACTTGTCCCTTCCACTCGTTCAATGTTTTTTTGTGTTTAAGTTTGGACCCGTCGTGTCGCGTTTTTGTTTAGCTTTTCCGACTGTGTCGGCAACTGAACATACAACATCGTATAAGATCTTTTCTATAATGTCTTTCTAAACATTTAACTTCGGCTCACTTTGCGTACAATATGTTAAAAGCGTGTTTTTGGACGCTTTGCAGATTTTTAAGGACGCTCTGGGCGCTGCCATTGTTTTTTGACAGATAGACTTTATACGCCGCTCTTATTGGAAAAAATGCGCTTTGTTAAACAAACCCGATAACCATTCTATGTAAGCACCGCAAAGATCTATAATACAAGAAAAGAACTCAATAAAAATCGATACGAACCGATGTAAAAATAATATTCGTAACTTGATTTTGTAATTCTTAATGGTACGACAAGATTTTGAAATAAATACATAACGGACTTGAAAATAATTCGTAATTACGAAAATACGACCCTTATCTGGAGCTCTGAACATGAGATATAATTATTAGTCACTTCTTTTTTTTTTAAAAGATAAGAATTTTTTTTTTTTTTATCAAATTGGGAATTTGTTTTTCCATTTTACTTTGGGAATTGGTCCATTTAACGGGCCCGTAGATACGCAATGAAAAGGCCCGTTTTTGAACATTACTTTAGCCTGCATGCTAACTATTATATCGTGTCTAATAAATATAAAACTACTAATACTTACAATAATGATGAAGTACTGCTAGTATGTCTATTATTGAGTACTTTGTACAATGATGTAAATTGATTATATTCCTTCAGGAGTATTTTCCTTAAAATCGGGGTTTCTCTGATTCAATCCTGGTTGTTCTCTGGGATTTTTGTTGTTGGGTTATATTGAAACAATATGATATCTCATTCATAACTTCATTTGTGTCTTGTTCTGAGAAAATTAGGCTTTCTGCGTGTGCGTAAAGTGTCATCCCAGATTAGCCTGTGCAGTCCGCACAGACTAATCAGGGACGACCCTTTCCGCTTTTATGGTATTTTTAGTTTCAAGGAAGTTCCTCCTTACCGAAAATCAAGTTTAGGCGGAAAGTGTCGTCCCTGACTTTACGCACATTCATTAAGCCCTGTTTTCTCAGAACGCGACTCATTTACAGGCAAACTGAAATACCGCAATGGTGAGGGGCAGTGCTTCATCAACTTGGCCTATGCTTACAGCCAGATTGCCCAGAATGATTCAGATGCTTTGGAGAATACCAAGACATACTTCAATCATGCGTTACTGGCAGCTCAAACTTCAGGTTTACATAAGTTTGTTGTTATGACTTAAATCACTTCTTTTTTGCCATGTTTTAATGTTGGAAGCATTGTCGTTGTTTTGAATTTCCTAAAATCACAAATATCTGAGTTGAAGATAGAAAACAAATTTGAGACGTTCATTCATTCAAATGGCAAATTTTACCCAATATAAGCATTATGAGTAAAGATAGATAATCATAGATAGTGTCCCATGTTTTGTGCCACTTCCATTTGAAATGAAGGAGCAATATTTCTTACCATTATCTATAAGTTTATAAGTGTTTCTCTACAAAAAATAGTGTATGTTGTTTACCTATTCAAATAAGCATGTGTTAATAAACACATTTCTAGTTGTTATGTTTACTTGAATTCACTATAAAATCACAAACAAAAATAATTTAATTAAACTTTGCTCAGAGTGCATATAAAAGACATTCAAAGTATAAACTGTGTGTGCATATTTGCAAGTTTGTTAAACCATTTGTTCCTGGGCGGCTATATCAGTTGGTAGAACGCTGGTAGTGTAATTTTCAGCAACTGAAATAAATAGATGCACTTTTTACTGGTATGCCGGCTTACCCAGGAAGAGTAACAGTTTTATAGCATAGACTGACCAATGCTTTATGCTTGAACTACTATTAAATGTGGCAAAAATTCAAAAAAGTTTTTTTGTATATAATGTAGGTGACAGGCACATGATGTGGCAGGCCTATGAAGGATTGGGCGATGCGTTCTTCACTAGTGGAAAAATTACGAAAGCTATGGATCATTACCGAAAGGCCTATGACCAAGTTGAGGTGGACAATAACAGAGCGAAGGACAGACTATGGATGAAGCTGGAGTTTTTGTTTAAGAATCAGCCTGGAGTTGGGCCGATGAAGACCCAAGAGCCATTTGGCATGAACGGATCTTACAGTCACTTTGCAGTGTCACCTGGGAGACAGTCGTACAACCCCTCACCAAGGTCTCAAGGGTTTTCAATGGTAAATAGCAATATTATAATTTAAATACTTTCACAAGAATGAACAATGTTTTAGCAATTGTTTGTTAATTTTGTTTTTGTTTTTTGATGCCCCCTTTTTATGAGGATAGGAGACATATAGATGCACCATGGTTTGTGATTCAGGCTGTTCTTCCTTTAGTCCTTCAATCCTTTTGTCAGTCCCACTGTTTTGTGTCATGTGTTACTCAAAATGCATTGGTGTCAGATGGATGCAATCAGCTTATGAAGTTGTGCATTTCCACATTTTAGTTTGGATATTTGTTTTACCCCTTTTTTAGCAAACAAACAGTGTTTTACTTTTGTTACATATAGCTAAAATACTATTGCTGCTAGAGTGCTGAAAAGTTAAAACCTATTAGCCTGTAAGAGAAGTTTGGCACCTCCATTTTTTTCTTTGGATCATTTTATCACAACTGGAGTTATGGACCCTTTTGTTCATTAATTGTGACATGCCCTATTTTAAGCCAAACAATTACACATGTTACATGTGTTGTCCCTAAATCAACAGGTATTGCTACTTGATGGCTGAAACTTTTTAAACATATGCACATGAACATCTCCATAGTTTGGTTCAGTTATTTCAAACATAGATGAGTGGAGTTTTATGACAAAAGCAGAATGTGACAGAATCTGTGTCCTGAGGATTTTTTTGTTGAAAGCAAAAAGGTAGTAAAAACAGTGAATTGCAGAAAAGAATTTGGGACAGATTGACATTAACAATTTATTGTTTATGCATCTTGACTCTCTTTAATGTAAAAGTAATGAAAAGAAATTGTTCGGCACAAAGTTGTGTGGTGCATTTTATTGATATTGTCAGTAGATTTTAACAGATGTTATGACCCTCCAAATTTTCTTAATTAAAATATTTGACTGCCATTTTTTATATGTAGACAGACGTTAAATGCTTAACATGTCTGCTTTAAGTCAATGACTGACATGGAGGAAGACAAGGTTATTCGCAAGGAGTTTTTACCATCAGCAGCTGGTGCCCAGCCACATATGTCAAGGATAGAAGAGCATCCAGTCAGGCCTGGAGCCATCAGGTAAGTTTTCATGCTGTTCAAGTTATTGTATGCATATTGCTGCTCAGAAATATTTCAAAGTTTCATAAAACTATTTTGCATCAAATAATAGTATTGTGGCTTTGTCAATATGCTGTCTGCCTGTCGATCTTGAAGTATTAAACGGGTTCAATCTTCACTTCGGGAGTCTTCTTAAGACCTCCCCTTCATGGCACCAAGTACTGGTTCTACACAGGAAACATTGGAGAAAATATTAATAAGCCTTAGGCTTTCACCTTATTAAGCTAAAACTAATATGTCAAAACTGAAAACGTTCTGTCTATTAAACTTTCTCTCTGTTGTTTTTCAAGAATAAATGAAACAAAAGAAGCCCAACTGGAAGAAAATAAGAAAGGAGAGAAGTAAATATTTGAAATTATGTGTGTATGTTTTGTGAGTTTTCTTAGATATTTTAACATTTCATGCTTGACTATTCAGAGAAGAATCTCAATCAGCCATCTGTGTTTGTTCTTATGCATGCTCTCATTCAGAAGCTTTTTTATACATCTGTCATGCTTCCACTTTATCTGACATTCTGAAAGCTGACTGAGTACACTTTTAAATTGCCTTGACCTGCATAGACTTTGCAGGGGTCAAATTATTTACGCTGTGCTCCAGTGCTAACACTCTGGCTTTATAATGCTGGATTTCAGATTCAATACCAATGTAACACCATACCCTATATACTTGCTGTGACATGAGATATAAATCTGAGAGTGCATATTGGCAGATTACAAATCACACTTCTTAATGTTTATACCACCTTCTTAACCACAAACCATAAACCCTCTTCACCATAACCTAAAAGTGTTTTTAGAAACATTAGCATTTTGTTTACTATGTATTGGTTGCTTATCACCATCCTGAATAATCTATGGTTGCCTGTGCAAATCAATTGTACCTTCAAAAAATTACAAACCATCTACCGGTACTCCACACACACTCAGCTTTAAAGGTTACAATGCACTGATGTATTGAACAGCATTATACAGAACGCTAAATAATATTTGGCCATCAATTTCATTAAAACTGAAGATAGCTGTCATAGAACTTTTTTTACCTGCTGTGTGAGTCATGAGTGTCTTTTGTGGAATAACATCAAATAAATATCACTTAGTGATATATTTTTGTCAATGTTGTGACAACTTCTTTAAATCTTCCTCTATTCAGCCTCATGATGTAGCAGTGTGGTTTGTCCGAGATTCTTTTTTGTGAAGGAGGATCATTATAAATATTCATGCTGTATGTTAATGCCATTTAAAGGGACTTTGACACCAATTTTGTCATTTTTAAAGATAGTTTTTTAATGCTTTAAAAGGATAAATGCATAAAACATGAAAATATGTTAAGAAAGAAGAAAAGTTTACCACATCTTGTCTTGAACCACTGACCTCAGGGTTCAAGAGCTACTGCCTTAATCACTTGACCATCAGGGCTTTTACATTACATGATGCATTTTATTCTTCATATAATCAATCCATGTTTTGTTACAGATATAATAAACAACATACACATTCAAATTATTCAGTTGTTTTGTATTTGTATCTCATTATTATTTGATTAATATCAAGTGATGATCCTTATGAAACAAACATATAGTTAAGTATGACTCTATGACATTTATGTTAATTAGCACCCTGATGTTCAGTGTTATTTTATTTATGTTTTGCCTGTGAAAAATTGCCATTCAATAATCTATCAACTGGCCCCTTTTAGTTCTTAAATAACATTATAATTAAAAAAAAATTAAAACAGGATTTCAATAAAATGTTAAATTGTAGTTGTAATATCTCTATACCGTTAATGTTATTATGCTTATAAAGTATGTTTGCTTTAAAAAGTATTTCTTCAGTTTTCTTAGCTTTATTTTTTTCTTGACTACTGTTGATTTCTGCATTCTTTCTCTTGAACAATTTTAGGCATTATACAGAAACCATAAACATATATGATTGACTAGGAATTGCATGGGTTTTGCCCCATTACTCAAGAATGAATTGAGCTATTTTAATGAAACAGTTATACATAGATACCTAGATTGATTTATGAGACTTCAATTTAGATACCTTAGATGGTTTGAGGGGTCACAGTCAATGTCTTTAGTGCTTACAATTTAAACATATCTTCTGCTCAATGTTTTGTGAGCAAGTAAAGGTATTGGAATGAAATTTCATGCATTATATGGGGACCTTGCTTAAATTTGCATATTGCATCAGTTCTTTCTTGAGTAAGATAGCGTTAATCAGTAGATCTACAACCTCACTGACAAAGACATACTATTTCTAATTCAATTTACCAAATTTTTTCGTCCAACCCCTCCTCCCAACATATGCTGTCATTGAAGGCCATATGTTTCTGATGTTACAAAGCTCTTGTTGAAATTCAAACAACATTGAAGGTCATAAAAAAGGTTATTTTTAGCTCACCTTATTGCTAAGGTGAGCTTATGTGACCGGTCTTTGTCCGTCGTCTGTCCGTCCGTCCGTCGTCCACATTTGGTTTGTAAACACTCTAGAGGCCACATTTCTTGTCCGATCTTCATGAAACTTTCCACTTAAATGACATTTTCATATAAAGGAAGTCTCATCTAATCTACTGGGGGTATCCTAGGCAGAAAGTGTTGTCCATGTTTAGCCTGTGCATACTGCACAGGCTTATCTATGATTACACTTTATGCACAGTCTTTAAGTCTGGTTTCCCAGAACAAGTCTAGTTTTTAGCTCACCTGATTGCTCAGGTGAGCTTTTGTGACCGGTCTTTGTCTGTCGTCCGTCCGTTAACATTTGTTCGTAAACACTCTAGAGGCTACATTTATTGTCCGATCTTCATGAAACTTGGTCAGAAGCTTTGCCCCAATGAAATCTCGGTCGAGTTTGAAACTGGGTAGTGCCGGGTCAAAAACTAGGTCACTAGGTCAAAAAAAAGAAAAAACTTGTAAACACTGTAGAAGTCACATTTCATGCCCAATCTTCATGTAACTTTGTCAAAAAGTTTGTCTTAATGATATGTTGGTTGAGGTCAAAAGTGGTTCCGGTCTGTTGAAAATCATTGCCACCAGTGGGCGGGGCAGTTTTCCTTATTTGGCAATAGAGAAACCTTGTAAACGTTCTAGAAGTCACAATTTTTTCCCAATCATCATGAAAGTTGGTCAAAACATTGGTTTTATTGATTTATTTATCTCGGACGAGTTCGAAAATGGTCCAGATCAGTGAAAAAAACATGACCGCCAGTTAGCAGGGCATTTTTCTCTATAAGTATATAGTGAAAACATGTGAACACTCTAGAAGGGCACATTTTTGGCCCAATTTTCATGAAATTTGGTCAGAACATTTGTTTCCTTGATATGAGAGTTGAGTTCGAATAACATGTCCGGGGGGGGGGGGGGGGGCAGTTTTCTTACATTTATATAGTAAAAAAAGCTTGTGAACACTAGAAGTCACATTTTTTGCCCAATCATCTTGAAACTTGGCCAAAAGATTGGTATTATATATATCTCAGATGAGTTCGCAAATGGTCCCGATCGGTCAAAACATGGCTGCCAGGGGGGTGGGGCAGTTTTCCTTATATGACTACAGAGAAACCTTGTGATCAATACTGTAGAAGTCACATTTTTAGCTCATCTATTTTTTGAAAAAAAAAAAGAGCTATTGTCATCACCTTGGCGTCGGCGTCGGCGTTCGGTTAAGTTTTGCGTTTAGGTCCACTTTTCTCAGAAAGTATCACTGCTATTGCATTCAAACTTGGTACACTTACTTACTTTCATGAGGGGACTGGGCAGGCAAAGTTAGATAACTCTGGCGTGCATTTTGACAGAATTATGTGCCCTTTTTATACTTAGAAAATTGAAAATTTTGGTTAAGTTTTGTGTTTAGGTCCATTTTAGTCCTTAAGTATCAAAGCTATTGCTTTCATACTTGCAACACTTACTAACTATCATAAGGGGACTGTGCAGGCAAAGTTATGTAACTCTGACTGGCATTTTGACAGAATTATGTGATTAGATTTGATTGTTACTTTGACAAAACTACTCTTACCTGACATACCACAATAGACTCCACCCAAACCATCCCCTGTGCCCTCCCCTCCCTCCCCCCCCCCGAATCCTCCCCACCCTTTTTTTTTTTTTTTTAAGATCATCTGACAAATGACCACCACACCCTCACACTTTACCCCCCTACCCCACCCCCAATTTTTTTTTGAAACGGTTAAAAAACACAAGTATTTATTTTTATTATTTTATTTTTGAAATACCGTCCAACCATCGCACCCAAGAATCCCCCCCCCCCCCACCCCCCCACCTCCGAATTTTTATATTTTTTTTTTGCATTTTATTTCCGCATTTTTGGAAGATAATGTAATAAATGTCCACACCCCCACACTATACACCCCTCTTCACTCCACCCCTCCCTCCTTTGTGATTGAACTTGAGAGTCCCTTCACCTTTAAAAAGAAAATAGATGAGCGGTCTGCACCCGCAAGGCGGTGCTCTTGTTTGCCTTATCATGGTGAAACTTAGTCAATACATTGGTTTTATTGATTTCTTGGACAAGTTGAAAAATGGCTCAGATTGGTGTAACACACTTTTTAGCTCACCGATTGCTCAGGTGAGGTTTTAGTATTGGTCTTTGTATGCCGTCCGCCTGTCCACATTTGGTTTGTAAACACTTTAGCATTCACATTTCTCAAGCATTCTTTATCAAAGTTACTGAAAGATTTCATGAGCAAAATCACATAATTAATGCCATAATTATTGCCTTTAGATTGTCCAAATTTTCATTATATTATTTAAAAAATCCTTGTTAACACTCTACAGGTCACAATTTTGTTTCAGATTTTTATGAATTTTGGTCATAATATTTATTTTTGTAAGCAAAGTTTGATGTTTGGTAAGGGGGGTCAATTTAAAATATAGGTCACCAGGTCAAATCTTATAAAAACAAAAACACTCCATACGCCAGAGTATTGGTTCAATAATGATGAAACTTGACCAGGATGTTTGTCTGGACAATATCTAGTTCAAGTTTGACGCTTGGTAAAGATTAAATGAACCAACTCCTCTCAGGTGAGCGAACTAGGGCCATCTTGGCCCTCTTGTTTATGTATACTCTTTTCATTTGTGTTAATTTTTAGACTGTATGGTACAAAAACGGTTGCATGGCAAGATAAAAAGCAGAGGTAAAACCGCTGATGTTTGTATTTGTATATTGTTTTGGAGCATCCCTCATGCAGCAGTGACCTAATACTGCTTTTTAACACATTAAGCACTCAACATTTCTGATTCAGTCTGGTGAAAGGATCACTTACTGATACTAAGGAGCTGTCAAGGTAGTGAAATCATGTTTCATATTGCAATGCTTTATAATATGCAATTAATTAATACTGCCATTACTATTTATTATGTCCCCCAGTCTATTTTGCCCTGTCTGTTTGTTTGTTGGTTTGTTGGGTTGTTTGCGTCAAACTTTTGCCATAACTTTTGCAATATTGAAGATAGCAACTTTATGTTTGGCATGCATGTCTATCTCAACGAGCTGCACATTATGAGTGGTGAAAGGTCAAGGTCATCTTTTAAGGTCAAAGGTCAAATATATGGGGAGAAACAGTGTTTCACAAACATATCTTGTTTATTATAGGGACAATCGACAAAAGACATAATATTTAAGTAGTGACAACTTCTGCCATCTCAGACTTTGTTCTCATTTGATATGTGGTATGCTAGAACGTGACACTACGACTCTCGCAAATTGTATCGGATTGTGTCCTCAAAGTTCTTTTAGAATTCATGTGTTGTGTCAAACAAAAATAATTAAATTGATGCTAAAAACTTAGTCGTCAGTTCATATGATTGTTTTCTACTAAACACTTTTCTGATTTTATAAATACTTTTAAATATGCTTATATTAAAAAGCTCCAGGTGGGTCTTTAATTGGTAGTTAACTGTGTGCTTGTTACAAACATATTGTTCTGTGTTTTTTTCATAGCCATTTTTGTTCACAAACTCATCTGCAATTAGAAGCCTGGATCAAATCTCCAAGTGACATAAAGCTCTGTTATGGGAATGCTTTTTGACGCTAATAAATTTGCATACTACATGTAGATCTAGTGCTGTTTTTCTTTAACCATAATGATTACCCAATAGACTAAAATTGTGGTCTTACTATCCTCATACCTTTTGCCCACACCATTTTATCTCAATTTGAGCATGCAGAACATTAGTATTACAACATTTGGATAGCGTTTTATAAAGCAAAGGCACTATAGTTAATGAAATATGCCTTAACAAAAGCTTGGTCAGATCATAATGCCTTGAACTTCAGTTCAACCCAAGATCAGTGGTCAGTCAAAGGAAATGGCCAAAGTGACCTTTGTTTAGATGGTTGGTCAGTTGGTATATCGATATATGTTTTGTCCCAATTGACTGTCAGTAATCCTTTTATTGCTTGCTTATAGCAACACTTGCTATGTAATTGTTATTGATACCTTATCAGGGATAAAGATCTATCAATTTTGTCACACGCACATGCTACGGCATTATAACTGTGGCCATGTCAGAGATTAGAGACAAGAACGCAGATTGATTTGAGTGTTCACCTTTTGAACCTTGAAACGGCTGACTAGTGATCGCTATGGACAGGTGAAAAATGACTTTGGGAATAAAATATACTGACAGTTGGCCGTTACAGACAGGTGACCGTTATTCTCAGGTGTAATATAGAAGGATTTTCGTCAGGGGGAATCCAGACTGACCGCTGTAGGAAGGTGGCTGTTGTTCTCAGGTTGAATATATAGCTGCTAAGTCAGGTTGAAATGTATATCCTTTTTATCCCCCGCCAGAGGCGGAGGGATATTGTTTTGGCGTTGTCCGTCCGTCCGTGCCTCCGTCCGTCCGGCACTTTTGTGTCCGGAGCCATATCTTGGAAGTGCTTTGGCGGATTTCATTGAAACTTCGTATGAGTATATATATGCATAAGAGGATGACGCAAGCCAAATTGCATTGTACAACATCTGTTAAAAAGAGAGTTATGGCCCTTTGTATCTTGAAAAAATGCTTTTTACTATAGGCACTTTTGTGTCTGGAGCCATATCTTGGAAGTGCTTTGGCGGATTTCATTGAAACTTGGTATGAGTATATATATGCATAAGAGGATGATGCACGCCAAATGGCATTGTACATTATCTGTTAAAAACAGAGTTATGGCCCTTTGTATGTTGAAAAAATGCTTTTTACTATAGGCACTTTTGTGTCCGGAGCCATATCTTGGAAGTGCTTTGGCGGATTTCATTGAAACTTGGTATGAGTATATATATATGCATAAGAGGATGATGCATGCCAAATGGCATTGTATACCATCTGTTAAAAACAGAGTTATGGCCCTTTGTATCTTGAAAAAATGCTTTTAACTATAGGTACTTTTGTGTCCGGAGCCATATCTTGGAAGTGCTTTCGCGGATTTCATTGAAACTTGATATGAGTATATATCCCTTGCCAAAGGCGGAGGGATATTGTTTTGGCGTTGTCCGGCTGTCCGTTCGGCTGTCCGTCTGTCACTTTTGTGTCCGGAGCCATATCTTGGAAGTGCTTTGGCATATTTCATTGAAACTTTGTATGAGAATATATAAGCATAAGAAGATGATTCACACCAAATGGCATTGTACACCATCTGTTAAAACCAGAGTTATGGCCCTTTGTATCTTGAAAAAATGCTTTTTACTATAGGCACTTTTGTGTCCGGAGCCATATCTTGGAAGTGCTTTGGCATATTTCATTGAAACTTTGTATGAGTATATATATGCATAAGAGGATGATTCACACCAAATGGCATTGTACACCATCTGTTAAAACCAGAGTTATGGCCCTTTGTATCTTGAAAAAATGTGTTTTACTATAGGCACTTTTGTGTCCGGAGCCATATCTTTTTTAACATAACAGATGTTGTGTTCACTCTGCAACACTCTGAAAATTGAGTGTATATAAAAATTGAATGTTTTTGTGGAAAACGCACGACTTATTAACTCACCTAAATAAATTTTGAAGACTCAAGAACCTTCCTCTGTCTTAGTTTTGAGTTATTGTCCTTCGTCCGTCCATCTGTCATTATGTTCATCCGTCCGATTTGCACCCATCCTCAAACAAAGCATGTGTTGCTTGGGATATCAATTCTACGAATTTGCTTGTTTACCTATTGTTCAAAGTGCTCACAACATAAAAAGTTATCATTTTCGAATATTCAGGTGAGCTCTTTAGGCCATCATGGCTCTCTTGTAATTTAAGTTCTCTGTAGAGATTTTAGCAGAAACGTGTTTTATGAAACAATAAAACAAATCATCACGTTGGATTAAACAGCTTGATCATCCATCACTAACCGCTTACCATTGTTTTGGTGTGTTTTAAGCCTGGTAATTTAATGTAGGGGTCTCTTAGTTTTTGCAGCACATTTTTAGCTCAACTATTATATATGAAATATATATAGTGGAGCTATCCTACTCACCCCGGCGTGGGTGTTTCCGTGAGCGTTAGCGTTAGCGTGCAAATGTTTAAGTTTTCGTACTATATCCCTCAATTATTTTCATTGTCCCTTGACATATTGCTTTTATATTTTGCATACGTGTTTACCAACATGACCCCAACCTATAAACAAGAGCAGACAACTCTATCAAGCATTTTGTCATAATTATGGCCCCTTTTCCACTTAGAATATGCAGCAAATGTTAAATTTTTTATACTACCCCATTTATTTTCATTGTCCCTTGACATATTGCTTTCATATTTTGCATACTTGTTAACCAACATCACCCCAACCTATAAACAAGAGCAGACAACTCTATCAAGCATTTTGTCATAATTATTGCCCCTTTTATACTTAGAATATGCATATTATTGATAAATCTATGTTAGAGTTTGCATACCACCCAAAATATTTCCTATATCCTTCGACATATTGCTTTTATATGTTGCATACTTGTTTACCAACATGACCCCAACCTATAAACAAGAGCAGACCACTGTATCAAGCATTTTGACATAATTATGGTCCCTTTTACACTTAGATAATTGAACATTTTGCTTAAATTGCCATAACTTCTTTATTTATAATCACATTTTCTTATTGCTTTGACAAAACAACACTTACCTGAATACCACTATGGATTCCACCCAAACAATACCCCATGCCCCTACCCAGAATCCCCCTTCCCAACCTCCCCCCAAACTTTTTTTTTAAACATCATCTAATAAATTACCAAACCCCACATTATACCCCCTCTCATCCCGCACCCCCTATTTTTTTTTTTAAACATCTTCTTATAAATTACCACACCCCACATTATACCCCCCTCTCACTCCCCCTACCTACCCCACCCCCCCCCCAAAAAAAAATATTTTTTTTTTCCTTTTTTTCTTTTTGAAAGATCGTCTAATAAATTATTGAATATGAACAATTTTCCCATTATGGCTTACGTTATTCTGTCAAGCACTCGAATAGTCGAGCGCACTGTCCTCTGACAGCTCTTGTTGTTTTAAATCTTGCAGTATTTTTATTTTTTTCTAGTATTTTAAAATTGATTTTGATAAAAAAAAATCACTTGTTTGAAAGTCAAAATAAGCCTGGTGATTGATACAGGCTGTTGTGTGCTTTATGTGTTTTGTTGTTAGTCTTTCCACAGGAAAAATAAACGGCTATGTTTCCTGGCAGTAAAACATTCTCCTCAAAGTTACATGTTTATGTATAATTTTTACACATATATGGAAACTTATTTAGGTATATGGATGAGGCAAGTATTCTGTTCTCCAGTATAATTTGAAAATATTATTCAGAGGAATGAATGAAATATCTATTTAGTTTCATATACATGTGATCAGCTATTAAGGTTTACTATCCATGAAAGAATTTATTGTGGATTCACTTAATTTTTTTTGGCACAAAACTTTATTGATACATAAAATTCAATATTCCATTTTAGAAGTCATCTTGAATAGAAAATCACATGTACCCATTTCAAAAGTGCTCGCAGGTAATCAGAAAGCTATAAATCACTAATACTTAATACTTTTTTTACCATCTTTACAAAACTAGAAATCCAATTTTACAAAGAGCAGCTACTTCTCAATTACTTCTTGATCAAAATTTATAATCATTGTTGATTGTGGGGTTAAACATTTTTCATTCGACTAAATGTGTACACAGTTTAAACCACAGAACATAAAATAATTGTTCTATATGGATGATAAATGATTTGAATTTGAAAATGCCTGACTGCAATTAATCAGCATTATCATAAAATTCAACAGTTGTTTAATGATTTGAGGCAGGATTTTGATAAAGAGTGAACTTGGGTTTTGAAACTGTATTGACCCCCCAAACAGTATGAATAATGCAGTTTCAAACTAAAATCTGACAAATAAATACATGAAGAAGTTATAAATATTATACCTAAATGGTTACACAAGCTAGTATGCTAACTTTTAAGTTGTTTTATATCAAAGTGACATATTAGTGTCATTTCCCCCAAAACACATATAGAACATGGTGTATTTAAACGCAACATAACAATATATTTGATATTATAACTAAAAGTGCTCCTCAATATTAGCATAAACTGTATTAATGATATTCTCTCAGAAAAAGATTTGTTCCGGTACGAAAGCGTGATTCACTGGGCCTGCATTTACCAAAAGTCTCTCAAGGATTATCATCACTTGAAAGATATGGGTCAATGGGTCAAATGTCCATCAGATCAAGGTCACAGCATTCTGGGAGCCAACGCTTGCAGATGGATTCTGAGAGTGAACCCTCCTCTGAAAACAGTGATGAGGAAGAGGAGGAGGAAGAGGATATAGAAGAAGATGATGGTGATGATGCTGCTGATGTTGGGTCAGTTGCTATAGTAACAGACAAGTTGCGAGTTAAGCTAGTAGAAATTATACATGTATTGCCTGTATGAGATTTGCAATTGATCAATGAAAATTATGTCTATGTCTAACATACATACAAAATGTATGAACAATGTAAACTTTGTCAGAGATGCATTTTACAAGAGTATCATGAATTACAAAGAGGTAGTAAGCTTTTGTGCTGTTCAGAATAATGACAGTTTGAGCTACAAAAGCATTTCAATTAGCAGACACATGTAGTTGATTTATTAAATATCATTACAAAGTTATTGAAAATTATTTTTCTTTCTTTATGCATATTTATGCTTCAGCCTGTCTATATTCTAATACATTTTATATCTTCAATTCTGCATATTATATGGAATAAGTGCACTATACATCATGCATAAAATAAGTAATTGTAAAAGAGTGCATTATTGATTGCTTTTCAATTATTGTATATGTTTGTGTCACTGTTTGTTGAAGTCTGTATGGATAATTTAAGAACTTTTGATAAATACCTTTGTTTGTTTGAAGGGACCAAGGCATTGTTGAAGAAATCTTCAAAAAGCGATCAGAATCATCACTAGGGTATGTTTTTCATTAAGTATAATTTAGTCATTAACACCATGACTTGTACAAAGGTAGTTAAATCACGTAGCCCCTATATCATTTTGTAATATGATTGGTAACTTGTAGTTATTTGCGTATGCACATTTCTGTCTATTTTATAAGTTAAATAAACTGATTACATTTTTGCATAAGAATATAATTTGCCAGGAATCCGTAAAAAAGGACAAAAAATCCTATAGTGTGAGTTAAATGTTCCCAAACTTATCTCTTCTGATTTAAAAAGCAAGAGTTATTGCACATGCCAAATTTATCCGTATTATGTTAAATGAAAGGACTGCATGTCTAAATTCAACATGACAGTAATAAGCTCTAATTAATTTCTGTAATGTCAATGCAGTAAAATAACAACAAAGCATAAGTGGTTTAGTTGAAAGAAGTTAATATGAGAGTGTTATTTAGATCTCTCTCAAAGACACCAAGAACTGATTCTAGTCCCAGGAAACGGACTCGAGAGCGTTTATATAAGCCATAGGCTTTTGATGCTATCGAGCTAAAATAAATAGGTTTAAACTAAAGAAAATTGAACAGAGCCTATGAAACACAAAACAAACCTCTGACTATTTCTAGGACCCTGCCAAGCAACCCAGAGGACCTTCATGGAGCATACATGGCTGCCATACAGGAGAAAGAAAGTAAAGCATCATTATTAAATATTCTATCATCCCAAAATATACTGCTATAAAATCACTGATAATTGAATGAAAAAGAAATGCTGATAATATATTCAATGTTTAGTTCATTACTTCAGTACATTTGCTAAAAATTGAAAAAAAAAGATTACTTTCCTTAAAATAGTTATGTAGTGAAAATTGTGTTCTTTAGCATATACTTTGTTCCTTGAGGTCTGTAGTTGTTTAATTTAATTAACCCATTTATGCCTAGCGTCTAGAAAAAAGGCCTTGGCAGACAGCTTAGACCCAGATAAGATGCTGCATGATGCAGCGTCTCATCAGGGTCTGCGCTGTTTGCTTAAAGGAATTACTGTACGAAATATTCCAAATACAGAATTAAAATATACTAGACATCCCTAATTTTGGAAATAAATTGATCCAATTTTGAGGATGGGAGAGTCCACTAGGCATAAATGGGTTAAATGCTTAAATTAATAATACATGACTGTGTTAAAATTGATATTAGCAAAAACTTGGTAATTTGTTGGTTTGCTTTTTTCAGATGAAGAGACGGCCAGGTCAGATGATTCAGAGGTAATGCCATGTTTTACATGAGATATATTTATGACATAGTTAAGACATGTTTGACATGCAGATATATGTACGACATAGTTAAGACATGTTTGAAATGCAATGGGTATAGTTTGGAATATCAATTATAATTGTTGAATTTGTGCTAAAATTGTTGGTTCGGCTTTTCCTTGATTTGAATATTTGAATATTTCTTCAACTTTGTGTCTGTCCCTTTTCATTCTTTTTTAACAACCTTGCAGTGTGTAGAGCTTCATTTCAAAGATGGTCATGTCATATGCCCAAGGTAAATAAGTGGAGATCTTGAGTATGGTCGTGTTTTGTTCCATGAAAACTGAGCTTAATGCATGTGCTTAAAGTTTCATTCCAAATTAGTCTGCACAGGCTACTCAGGGAAAACACTTTCCGCTTAAATGGCATTTTCATTAAAAGGAAGTCTCATCTAATCTAGTCTAGGCAGAAATATTTGTCCATTATTAGCCTATGCAGACTGCACAGGCTTATCTGGGATGACACTTTACGCACAGTCATTAAGCCTGGGTTTCCCAGAACGAGGCTGGTTTTAATAATTTTCTATCCAGGTATACACTGATGATGAGAGCACAGAGAGTGAGGATGAAAGTCAGGCACCTGCAGTCAACAAAGAGAACGCTGCCAGAAGGTATTCTATTGTTTGCTCTTTGCTTTAGGTCCGCCTTTTTTAGCAGATGTCCTCATTTCAAGATCATCATCAACGTCTTAAATATCTCATTTGTATATGGCTGTGTGAAAAATGCTGTATTATGGGAACATGCAAGCAGCAAGGTTGTCAGTCCTTTGAAATTAAGTTAAAGTGAGAAGATTTAAGCTGTCCGACATCGATGGAATTTCAAATAACTTGATAAAAGTTATAAGCATGATGAAACAGAGCTTCATGCACAAAAACCAGGTTCCTAGTTTGATGGTTTAGATCACAATTCAAGTTCAAAGTCAAAATAAGGAAATCGGTCCTAAACACTTTTTTTCAGACAGTTCATGTTTTCCAGCATTAGGAGACAGAGAGGATGCTGAAGAGAAAGATGCAAGGTCAAGGTCATAATTACGGGTTAAAGGTCAAATTTATGTACATGTATTTTAAAATAACTTACCAAGGTGATCATCATATTGAGACAGAATGTGAGAAAAAAGCAAGGCCAGGTAAAATTAACAATTCAAGGTCATAGGTTAAATTTAAGATATAAGTCCTTAACACTTTGTCTGGAGAATAACTATGTCCAGCATTGATGTATTTTTTACCAATAAGATGTCATGTGCAAGAACTCTACATTTAGGTCTAAAGTCACAATTCAAAGTACAATGTAAATAATGTTATTGGCCTCTAACAATTTATACAAAAAATTATGGATTTTTTTAACAGGTGGGCTTAGTTGACAATCATTGTAAGTCTGATAATTAACTGGTCCTCTGAGGCCTTGGTTTCAGTTTAAGGTAAATTATTGAGATAAATTATGAACATATTTTCTGGATAACATTTTCCAGCATGGATGGGCTTTCAAATAACATAATAGACAATTATGGAGTAAATGTCAAGTGCAAGAATCAAGTCCCTATGTTAAGGTTACAATTCCAAGTACCTACATATCTAGTATATAAGAAACCAACCATAACACTTTGTTCATTATGTAACTTTGTCATTCATATACATGTGTATCTCATGGAGCTGCACATTTTGAGTGGTGAAAGGTCATCCTTCAAGGTCAAAGGCCAAAAAACAAATCCAAGGGAAGTAATAAGCTTTAAAGGGGGATAATTATCTGTACCTGCCAAATGATAAAAAAAATAAATCAATCAATCAAAGCGGCACAGTAGGGGGCATTGTGTTAATGACAAACACATCTCTTGTTTTTGATCTTATTTAAACAAATCTTTTTTTTCTGCCTTAAGATTAAATTTTGTATAAAAGATTTGATGTTAAGGGGTGTTGCTGCAGTTTTGCTGATTTTTTTCCATCTAATAACTTTTGCTCAAAATTTATATTCAAGTACTACAGCTACATACAAATACTATATGAAAAATGAAATAAAAAAATAGGGTCAACGGCCTTGTTTTGATTGTATTCACCATTATATAACATGTACTTTTTCATTAAAATGAAAAATCTCTAATTGCATAAAAATGATTAATAACCTATGAAATTGGCAACATGTAGATATTATATAAGCTAATATATATCATATACCATTTAATTAAACCACAAACTACCAAAAAATGGAGAACACAAGTTAAATTTTAAGAAAATTTAATTTTTATAATTTTTATGTCACCCAAACAAACGTCAATTTTTTACTATTTTAACCACAAAAACGGAATTTAAAAAGTTCTATCTAATAACTTTTTGCGAAACTGCTCAAATACGTTCATCTACGTATTGTTATCATAAAACAAAAATAAAAAAGGGGGGTCACCGCACTTTTAACAGAGATTTTTTTGTTAAACTATCCCTACCGTCTATGTCAAATTTCCTAAAATACAGCAATTAGGCGAAACCCAAGTCTGGTACATAGACTGTTAGAGATATGCATAAACATTATAGATTGTTTTCAATCTTAATTGGGATCACGACGGCTTAATAAAACACAACACTTATACAATATTTAATCACAAGCATAAGACCATACAGTATCAAACTCGACCTTAATCATCAATAACAGGGACTTGTTGACAGATTTCGGCATGTTTTGAAGTTTGCGATAAAATGCTTTAAATTGAATAATGTAAACAACAGGAGTAAAGAGCTCCATGAAAAAAAACAAGAGTGAAATAAAAGAAAGAAAAAAAAATTATAATAAAAAAAAGTTAACCACACCTGGGATCAAACCACTCAGTACCTATTATGAACCTACTCGGTCATTAATTTGTGATGATTCTGATAACAAAACTATTGGGTTGTGATAATAGCAACGGTGTTGCCATAAATATATCCTCGGTTAAATAAACTGCCGCAACACCCCTTAAGACTGTTTGTACTCAGCATATTTGACTTCTACTGATAGCCTACTTCTCACTGCTGTTGAAGGTTGAAGGCTTTTACAGAGATGATGTCCAGGAGTGGACTCTGGGTTGCTGCATCGTAGGGGCATGCTTTATATTTACTGAGTGCCTGTCTTGACTTTATTATATTACCCCACACCTGTCCACTCCATATAAATCACAGGTTTTCTGTGTGTGATATACAGCTGATCAGATTATCCCTTGTGACACATATTCACTGTTGAAGGGCAATTTTATTTAGTTTTCAATTTGTATGCAAATGTTTTTTATTTTTCTCTCACGCACTTTTTGGCCATCACAAAATATGAGATAGGGTATGCAATATTGCACTTATGGCTACAAACTGTGTGATCAGTGTGCAAGTTAAGTCATACCCGACTCTTTTGATTGTGTGTAGACTTAAATGATATTTTCTATCAATGGCAAGCACTATGTGTGTAATAGGCTGTTTTATTTTTATGGCCCTGAAGGATGGCATATAGTGATCGCACTGTCCGTTTGTCTGTCCGTCCGTCTGTCTGTCTGTCACACTTTTTTGAAAAAATGCTCATAACTTCTCTGTCGCCTCAGATGTAACCTTCATATTTGGTATGCATGTGTATATGGGCAAGGCCTTTCCATATGTTCACAAATTTTAACCCCTTTGACCTTGAACTTGGGTTTATCGTTTAGGTTTTGCAATCTGCATTTAGGTTGCGAAAAATGCTCTTCTTAACTTCTATGTGGCTTCAGATGTAACCTTCATATTTGGTATGCATGTGTATATGAACAATGCCTTTTCATATGCTCACAAATTTTGACCCCTTGACCTTGAACAAAGGTTCAGCGTTTAGGTTTCTAAATCTGCGTTTAGGTTTTGAAAAATGCTCATAACTTCTATGTCGCTTCAGATGTAATTCATATTTGGTGTGCATGTGTATATGGATATGGCCTTTCCATATGTGCACAAATTTTGACCCCTTTGACCTTGACCTTGAACTTAGGGTCCGCATTTAGGTTTCGAAATCTGCGTTTAGGTTTCGAAAAATGCTCATAACTTCTATCAAAGCGTTTTTCGAGTGCATAATTATGTCATCCTATGGAGAAAGGTCTTGTTTAAGTATAATTTAATTTTTTACAAACTTAGTGAAATTGTTGCTTGAAGAAAAGCTAAGTTTTTTTACAACAGTTTCCTGGTAAAGTATAAGTTTTTTTGTATGTTGCTTGAGGGAAATCATATAAAAATAAATGATTTATTCCAAATATCAAACTTATGGGCAAAATTAGTCACCTGCTTGTCAAATTAGTAAAAAAAAGTCAGATATTTGCAAACACAATACAACAATTTGCATGTGATTTTGAACTGATTAAAAAACTGATTGCAATCACATTATTACATTTGGCTGGATTATTATGTTACCCTTTCAAACTCAGCGGCAAAGAGAAAATGGCTATATGCAGCCAGCATAAAACCAGAACAACCTGAGAGTAAATCACAGCCTGTTCAGGTTTTATGTGGTTGGCTGCTCATCAGTATCTTATGATTGGAAATGAAGCCTTTAAAACTTAAATCTATAAAGAAAGATCTATAATTGCATTTGAATTTCTTAGGAAGTACAAACAGGTAAAAAATTAATGTGCATCTGAGTGGTAAAGGGTGAATTAAGGATTTAATTCTTGGAAACCTATGCCATGCACAATGTTGTGGTTCACTCGCACACGATTGGTTTCTTTCCTTTTTTTTCGCACACTTTTTTTTCGCACACTGGCAATGGTTGCATGTGTTTCTTGTTAGGGCACCACCTCTCCCCACACAGTCTCCACCCCACACTGGCACCTACCTGAAACCTGCACAGCGCAACATGCACCGTCGCTCAAACAATGATTATTCCAACAGTGATGATTCAGAAAATCAGGCAACCAGTACTGTTCAGAATGGTCGTGATGTTGAAAGTGACAACAGCGACAACAGCACTGATATTGATGATGATGATGATGATGATGACACTACAAGAAAAGATGACGATCCCCCATATGCAACCATCGGTACAATGAATAGAATGCAGACAAAGCCTGTCACAGAAGGTAATGATAATCATCGCAGAAGGACAAGGACAAAAAACGGGAATTTCTTTGACGGTTATTGTACAAAAACTGGTAGTAATGAAAGTACAGATGATGGTGATCAAGGGAAACCTGTCAAACAGGATAAGGGAGGTAATGCAGACGAAATATTAGACAAGCAAAACAATGTCAATGACTTTCATTTCTGCTCAGTTTATTAAACAATGCAAGCATAATATATGCATTGTGTACATGTTGAATTAAAAACAGAAGATAATACCACATAACTGTTTGCAAAAGACCTCTAACCATGACATAGCATCGGAACTATATAATATAATAATTTCTACTCAGAAATATATTTATGAAATTATAGAACCAGCCTATTGCAAGGAAAGATTTAGCACCCGCATTATTGTGTATTGCACTACAGACTACTTTTTATCTGTGGTGTACAATCAATGGTAAACTGCTTTAAATTAAATTTTCAAGTTAAACTTTAAAAAACTTTATTTCAATGCATTGCAATCTTTCCAGTTTAACTGTGAACTATTTTAGACTGCCCATTTTGATACCTCAAATGGTGTGTAAACTACTTCATATTGCACGAATAATAATAAATTATGAGGCACAACTAGGTTAAGTTTGAAGTGAAAATAAGTTTAAGAGTTTGTATCTCCACAAGAAACTATACAGATAGCTCTTTTATTTAAATGCACATTTGGTGTTAATAGTATAGTATTATTAAGATCAACTTTATCACTTAATTGCATATATTGTAGTTTTTGTAAAATCACTCTTACATACATGTGTATAACAATTGTATAATCAAAGTTTTAAGCTGGACTAATCATAGAATAGTTTGAGCTATACTAAGTAGTCTGCGTAATGCTCTGGTCAGGTTTTATGCTGTTTGCTGCTCATCATATTACTAAGGGTTGGAAATGAAGCCTTTTAAACTTGAATCTAGTAAGAAAGGTCTTTTATTAAATTTATATTTCTTAGGGACTACAAGTGCCTAAAAATACATAAAGTGTTAACTACAGAAATTGAAATAAAACCCTATACATGTATATACATACATGTATGTGTTCAAGATCAGGGTCTTTATGAACATTCACTGACCAATCCTGTAACTGTTACCAGATTTTTAGGAGGATATTGCATCTTATTTTACCCAAAGTCCCGTTGAGGTTTGCTTGCAAGTTGAAATTCAGAATTCAGATGGGGTTTGCATGTAACTAGTACATATCTCTCTAATTTACCAGAATTATTCCCCTTTTTGTACTTGTATGCAACAACTTCATGTATGTATGTCTTTTACAGAAAGATAGCAATTGACAATAGTTACCGTTATAATTATTCACTTCTTTCATTTACTGCCTGCATAATGGAAAAAAGTATTCATTTGATATAATGTTTGCAATGTCTATTGGTCAATAAATTGCTCCATGTCATTCTTATGAAAAACAACACGGACTTGCTACCTAAAACTGTTTAATAATGCAACCTTAAGAACCCAAAATTATTATTCACTGGCCAGTAAGCAACATCATTTTAGACATATTTTAGAAACCCAAATTATGAATGTCATCAATATTAATATTATATTACTATTTCTACAACTAGTTGGCAGTGACAAAGAAGAAGCCTACCCCGAGAGTAAAGTGGATCAAATGCCAAGAGGTCAAAGGTTGGTTTGAAAGGAAACATGTGCTTACTTCTTACTGCATATTCATTAAATCACAGTCTTTTAAAAGTAGCGGTATCATATTTGACACTCTTTTGACACCAGTTGCTGCACCATTAATAACAAACCATATCATTTCACTGTTTTCTGCAGTCAACTCCTGATAACTTGACTTTTTGTATGTAAAACTGACTCGAGTATTCTCTTTCATCCATCAAAATGAATCTAATATTTTTTTATTATTAATAACTGCAATTATCTTATACAACAATTTCCTTTTAAGATGCAATTTATATGTAAAACATTAGTAATGCACCACAAATTGCAATATGAAAATCATGCACTTGAATAAATCCGAAAACAGATATCCACATTTCTAAGAAAACTTAAACTTGGTATGGCATAAGATCCATTATGTTTTTTCCTGTTCTAGAGAGCAGTTCCTGATGGAGCAGCATCAGAAACGAGCACCCCCACTGCCTCAAAGGCCGCAAGAAGAGAAGTCTTCTAAGACATGTGTCCTCATGTAAGGAGGAAATCTTTGAAATTAACAATCATCATTAAGATTTACCTTATTAAGTTAACGACGGAATCTCTTAAGATTCAAAGCATCATGTTAACGAGAAAAAAGATCAATAGTATAATATAAATAGTGAACTTTCAAATATAGGTGTTGTAATGTTAATTTAAAAGACTGGTATAAATTAACTTTATTGTTTTATTATTGAATATTGCTAGATAGGCGTTTTTTATGTTTTTAGTTGTAATTTTCAATAGGAGCCATAATCATTGAACTTGTCTGTATGTCTGTACATGGGTAAGTCTACTAGTATGTGTGTCCCAAAGCTTATGTTTGCAACTCTTCTTTAACTCTTTCAGTGCGGGAACCGAATTTTGAAGGCCTTTGCAAACAGTTTGGATCCAGATGAGACGCCACAGAACGTGGCGTCTCATCTGGATCCAAACTGATTGCTATTCTGATAGTATTCTTTGGAAAAAAAATCGAAGAAAATGCTAATTTTAGAAATTCAACAGACGACATTTTAGCAGATGACAAATTTCCCAGCATGCAAAGGGTTAATTATTAGGTAGATCTTGATTAAACTTTCACAGGCGGAGACACAAGTTTATGAACACTTATGGCCCTTTGTCTGGTTTACAACCATTGAATTTATAGTCCCAAAATAATTATTGTGTTTTCAATTCCTAAAACTGCTTTTCAGATTTGTTCAAACGCTCACAGCAATGAACTTTATATATATATATATATATATATATATATATATATATATATATATATATATATATATATATATATATATATATATATATATATATATATATATATATATATATATAATATAATCATCAAGAAAGTAATTTTGACTTTGACCAACCTTGGCTTAATTGTGGAAAAAAGGCAATGAGGTTGAATGGTCCCGTTGTTTAAATTCTATGGACATATTTGTTTCTTTGTCTTTTTGTCCACTGAGTAGTGGTTTTGTTAATGTCCAAACATTTGTGTTGAGGGCATCAGTGGAAGTGACACAATTTTGTTTAGATTTACATAGAGCTGAACATTGTGACTGATTATTTCACTATGTGCCCATGATGAGCTTTAAGGATACCATGATGTTAGTCGTGTTTCTGTGTGTCTGTAAATGTTTTCTTTAAACAACATAAACTTCTGAATCACATGTCAGAATTAGATAAAAATTGTTTGAATTGTTCTGGTTCTGGGTTATGGGTTTCAAAATTGAAACTTAACTGTGGACCTAGATATTTGGTATGTAGCATTAAATAGCGTTCACATTTGGGTAGTGTCATAATCTACATGTCCTCTGTACAATTAATCCAAATCATTGCCCTGGTGTCAAAACATGCCTTGCCCTGTGTGTTGCCAGTTTTACATAGACTAAGACTCTTGCAGTGCTTTCATATTTTGTATTTTTACAAACTTTGCTCAAATGATGCCCCTTGGGTTGGAGCCGATCACATTCCAGGGGTCACATTTTCATTTGGAAATATAGCAAAATATCTCTTACAATCTCAGCAACAACAGAGGTCAGACCTTTCATATTAATACACATGTATTAAGCATCAGATAGTGGTCCTCTACAAAGTTTGTTTAAATTATACCCCTGAGGTAAAAGCTGGCATTGGTTTCACACTTTTAATATTGACGTAACCAGCAAACTAACTGACAAGGCTATAGATAACTTTTATGGTATATTGAGTTTTTCACCCTCTGTTTTGACAACAATAGGATTTTTGTAAATTCAATAGAGTTTTAGCAAAAAAATTTACCACCTACTTTTGAGCTTAATTGGGTTTTTCACCCCTGGTTTTTTAACTCGATTGGGTAATTTAGGGAATGACATAATATAATATAATAAAAATCTACTAAGGTTACTATAATTGTAATACAAATGGAATTCAAAAAGGTACCTGTACATAACAAAAAACAATTACTTTATTTCTGATCCAAGTTCATTCATTTTTGCGTTGGATAAGACCGAGTTCGTACAAATCGCGGCACAATTGATAAAATTATGGCTGTTCAAAGCGATGCACCCCGTTTGCGGGTCATTTTGAGTTGAATACATGTACATTGGAAATGAAAGAAGAAATCGGACGGGTCTACGAATAATTACAATAATACCCCAAAGATCGATAACCGCTGGAAAGACTGCCTTCTTTTCTCCAAAGGACGGCATATAAACTATCCAGTACATTTTTGTACGGAAAAAAAATTGTCTTAAAAATACACCCGGTTTTCGTAAGAAATGCGTTTCAAGACGCAATGTTTTTTTTAGGGAATTACGTTATAAAATTTTTATTTGCGTTTTTGTACTCTTTATTTTTAATTTAATTACGTTTTTGGTTATTTTAATTGCGTAATAAAGCAAATACGCTTTTTATCTATAGCCCTGACTGATTTTTTTCTCTATTTAAAGTCCAAAGCCCATAGATGTAATATTTGATAGGTAATATGACATGAGATAGTGGTCCTTAATTTTATTCAAAATATGCCTCAGTGGTGAAAATAAGTCTCACTAATTTTTGTGACACGTTTCATACAGACTTATATAAGATATGTTCAAATTATGCCCTTTTCATAACAATTTGACAGTAGCCTCAGACCAGTGGTCTTGAGTACCACCAAGATATCTCAGATGAGCTTTTATTGATCCTCTGGTTTTGTGTAACTGATCGTCATGTTTTGTTTAATTATACCCCCACAAACGAAGTTTAGGGGGGTATATAGGAGTGAAATTGTCTGTCGGTCTGTCTGTCGGTCCGTATTAAGTGTCCGCTCTCTAATTCAAGTAGTTTTCATCAGATCTTCACCAAACTTGGTCAGAAGTTGTATCTACATGATGTCTAGGCCAAGTTCGAACATGGGCCTTGCCGGGTCAAAAACTAGGTCAAGGGGTCACTTAGTGCGTTTTAAACATTCAGCATGTTGTCCGCTCTCTAATTCCAGTAGTTTTTTTATCAGATCTTCACCAAACTTGTTCAGAAGTTGTATCTAGATGATGTCTAGGCCAAGTTCGAACATGGGCCTTGCCGGGTCAAAAACTAGGTCACGGGGTCACTTAGTGCGTTTTAAACATTCAGCATGTTTTCCAATCTCTTATTCAAGTAGTTTTCATCCAATCTTCACCAAACTTGGTCAGAAGTTGTATCTAGATGATGTCTAGGCCAAGTTTGAACATGGGCCTTGCCGGGTCAAAAACTAGGTGTAGGGGTCACTTAGTGCGTTTTAAACATTCATCATGTTGTCCGCTCTCTAATTCAAGTAGTTTTCATCACCGATCTTCACCAAACTTGGTCAGAAGTTGTATCTACATGATTATGTCTAGGCCATGTTTGAACATGGGCCTTGCCGGGTCTACAACTAGGTCACGAGGTCACTTAGTGCGTTTTTTAACATTCAGCATGGTGTCCGCTCTCTAATTCAAGTAGTTTACATATGATCTTCACCAAACTTGGTCAGAAGTTTTATGGAGATGATCTTAAGGCCAAGTTAGAAGGTGGGCTTTTCTGGGTCAAAAACTAGGTCAAGGGGTTATTTAGTGCATTTTAAAAATTGAGCATGGTGTCTGCTGTTTTTTGTGAAGACGACATGCAAAATATTATGTGTCAATGCGGCATGTGGGGGTATTTGTCACGTCTGTGACAAAGCTCTAGTTTATTTTCTTGTTTTCTTGCTTTGTTTATGTGATCTTCTTATTTTGTTATATTGTTTAAGTTATCCTCTTGTTTTTGTATTTTGGTACACTGGTTAAATTATATGAAAAACACATTTTCCAAAATAGATCATTTTACATGATTTTTTTCATGGTTTTCTTGAATGGTCAATAACAATTTTTTGTGAGCAAATACCAGATACTTAAATACCTGCTGAGTATAAGATCGGCATAAATGTGTATATAGCTCAAATTTCTGTGATATATTAAGATGCAGAACAGCTGTCACTACATGTTCTATGCTTTCAAACAATGTTTTTGTCATTGATCTCGTTGCATGTTACTCATTATGTACTAAATTGTGATTGAGTTTTGTCTATTTACTTGAAAGTTGAAATAAACTGTTGGTACATATTTTGTTTTTTTCCTTGATACTCACATGTTAACAATAATTGTTGTTTGTATTGATATTGCAATAAGTAAATACTATTTAATTCTTTTTTCACCTTTTTTTTACCTTGCTGCACTGCTTAATTATCAAATTAAATCAAGATCTGGTTACTTAGTATTTTGATACTTTTAGTTAGGTTATTTTATTGACTGATATTTTGCCTTGGGTCCATATTTTAAAGAAGTACATTAAAATATGACCCATTTTATGCGAAAAAAGGTTTTATGCCTTATGTGGCCGGCCAGCTCCTGACCAGAATGCTCGATTGTTGTAAACACCATCAATCAAATATTGTTTATTACTGTTAAATTTGTAACAACCAAGTAAACACAGATGCAGAACTTTTGTTTCATTTATTTTCTTGTGAGAACTTTTATTCCAGTTTTTATTCATCAAAATGTTTTGCCTGTTTTAAAAAAAAAAATAAGATTATATATTCTTGCTTTAAATGCCAAAAAAATCAATGAATATTTATTTGTATGTGTTTATTTAAAAAATGGTTGAATTTGAATTGGTAACTACAACTACTACTACTACTACTACTACTACTACTACTACTACTACTACTACTACTACTACTACTACTACTACTACTACTGCTACTGCTACTACTATTGCTGCTACTGCTACTATGACTACGACGACGACTACCAGTACTGCTATTTCTACAAACAACTAATAATAATGTTGAAAAATTAACCTACTTAATTTTTAACATTTAGTCAAATTTTCGTTATTTTTTTAATATCATAGTGGCATGAAATGTTCTATTTTGTCAAACTAAATGAAAATTTAGATATACATCTATTTTATTCAATTGTTTGTAACAATTTGTTGATTGAAAGATTAAGTGAAGCATTATTTTCAGGTATTTTACATCATAACTTTTCAAGTAATTATACTTAAAGACATGTATATTGATTTAGATGTTGTTTTACCATGTAGATCTAGTAAATGTAGCAATTTAACTATCTTATTAACCAAGACTGTTTTTTATTATTCGTTGTGTTTTGAGTAGTATATTCTGATAAATAAATATACAGCAAAATGCAATTCATTTTGGTTATTTTGCCTTTATTACATGTAGCTCGCATACTGATGCAGGTGAAATTGGGCCTTAATAAAATTTGTATTATATTGAATTTATTTTGAATTTATGTCATATTTTAAACAGCAGTCCCTAGTACAGTATACATGTACATAGAATACTTGTGACCAGCAACGTGTATAGTTACCCGTAGAACTTACTATAATCTTTGATTATGTTACACAGGAACGGATCCAGACGTGTTGGTTCGGGATGGGGGGGGGGCACCATGCAATATGTTTATTAATAAGGTTTTCCGAAGGAAAAAACTGGTTATTAGATTGGCAAATGCGGGCGGGCTGGCGGGCGGGCGGGCGGAACAAACTTGTCCTGGCCCTTACTATGTCGTTGATTGTCAGATTTTAAAATCATTTGGCACATTTGTTCACCATCATTGGACGGTGTGTCACGCGAAAGTATTACATCGATATCTCCAAGATCAAGGTCACACTTTGAGTTCAAAGGTCAACAATGGCCATAAATGAGCTTGTCCGGGCAATAATTATGTCATTTATTGTTAGGTTTTTAAATCATTTGGCACATTTTTCACCATCATTTGACGGTGTGTCGCACAAAAGAATTACGTAGATATCTCCAAGGTCAAGGTTGCCACGACTAAAAATAGATTGATTTTGAAACAAGGGGGTAACTGTGATGAACAATCAGAAGCAATGCACATTTTGAGTTGTAGTTGTTTTCCTTTATCAAACTTTTTTAAATTGAAAACCTGGTTTTATGACAATAGTGTTTCCTTTGTTATTGCTTAAAACAGAAAAAAAAGGTGAATCGAATTACGTGTCAATGGTTATCAAACAGTTTAAATAACAGTTATGAAGGGGATTTATTCCGCCTGTCTGAAAACTGGAAGGGTGTTTGTTCCGCTATGGAAGGGTGTTTCTTCCGTGTATGCAAAATGTGAAAGGGGCCTCTTCCGCTATGCCGTTTTTAGGGAAGGGTGTTTCTTCCGAAGGGAGTTTATTCCGGGATTCCCCGTTTCCCCTGTGATTTTGAAATGCGGTATTTCTAAAGCCTCTTTGCGTTGCAAATAGACTTAAAACTAGGCAACCATGACGCATTGAAGAAAAACCTTTTGACCACTGTAGAGGCCATATTTATGACTCGAGCTTGATGAAACTTGGTCAGTATGTTTATATTGACAATGTCTAGACCAAGTGTACATCTGAGTCGGATGCGTGAAAAGTCTGGTCAGAATGTTTATCTCGATGCTAAATAGGCATATTGATTTTGGTCAATTTTTGTCAAAACACATATTGTCTGGTCAAGTCTTCAGAAATAGATGCCCGTGAACTCAGGTCAACGCTCAACGGCCACCATGCTCTACTTTTTATGAATCCTTTATACCATGAACTTGTCAGTAAAATGTTTCTATGTTTTGAAGATTACCGGTATATTTGCTTATAACGCGGTCTTATTTTAAAACGTGTTACTGGTGATGTAAGGATGTAGCAAAACCTGCATTTACAGGGTGCAGAATCAACGGGGTTTCCTGGGTTTTACACCAGGGCTGGACAGAATGTAAAGACACCGTTAAGAACTTGATTTTTGCGAATATCTCAATTTATTGAAATACATTTGCAAAAACATTAAGTGCATATTAGACAGTTTTTCTTGCAGTTTGTGTCGATATCTTAATGTATAAAAATAAATCATTGAATACGTCAGAAATCGGTGACAAAAATTGTTCGTGGAGAACACACAATAACAAACAAAGTTCATTTCTGTTTTCATCGCGATTTATCTTTGTTGAATATTTTCTAATACAACGCTTGCAAATGTTCGTGAAATACAATTTTACAGCGCGCCACCACAGGTGGTTAGCGTGTTGCTATTATATTAATTAGTGAAAACATCATTTTGAATGATAAATAATCATATTATAACGAAAAATTAACTTTTCTGAAAAAAATTCACTATCAAATATATATATATATAACAAGGTATGTAACTCAAAATCACCCCAAAACGGGGTGCATCGCTTTGAACAGCCATATCTTCATCAATTGTGCAGCGATTTTCACGATCTTTGTCTTATTCAACGCAGAAATGAATTTCCTTTCTGGAAATGTATTTGTCTTGCAATATTTTTACAAATGCTGGGTCAACTTTTAAGAAATAACACGATACACAACTCGCATGACCCTTATATTTATATAGTAAAAAAAGCTAAAACAATCATGAATTAAGATCATGTAACATGCGAGACAACTCTTCTAAATATTGCATTTAAGTTAACAGTAGTTTCTCCCCTTTGACTATGAATGTTTTCATAATAATACAGTGTATTTTCTAGAGGGCACATTTCTTTTCTGATCTTCATGAAACTTGGTCAGAAGCTTTGCGCCAATGATATCTCGGTCGAGTTCGAAACTGGGTCATGCCGGGTAAAAACTAGGTCACTAGGTCAACAAAAAGAAAAACCTTGCAAACACTGTAGAAGTCACATTTCATGCCCAATCTTCATGAAACTGTCAAAATGTTTGTTTTAATGATATGTTGGTTGAGCTCAAAAGTGGTTCTGGTCTGTTGAAAAACATGGCCGCCAGTGGGCGGGACAGTTTTTATGCTCCCCCAAAATTTATTTTGGGGGGAGCATATAGTCGCCGCTTCGTCTGTGCGTCCGTCCGTCCGTGCACAATTTTTGTCCGGGCTATTTCTCAGCAACTAATGACCGGAATTAAATGAAACTTTATGGGAAGCTTCACTACGAAGAGGAGATGTGCATATTATCAGATGGTTCTGGTCGGATGATTTTTCACAGAGTTATGGCCCTTTGAAATTTTCCATTAACTGTACATATAGCGCACTTCTTGTCCGGGCTATTTCTCAGCAACTAATGACCGGAATTCAATGAAACTTTATGGGAAGCTTCACTACCAAGAGGGGATGTGCATAATATCAGTGGGTTCTGGTCGGATGATTTTTCACAGAGAAATGGCTTTCTGATATTTTCTATGAAAAAAATTCTTGTCCCCCCAACTTCGGTGCCCTCAAGACGTTTCCTTTTATCGGAATATATAGTTCAATATTGTGACAAAAAAAAAACGTTTGGGGAGCATCACCCGTCTCCGACGGTTTCTTGTCCTTATTTTGCTTTAGAGCTACCTTGTAAACACTCTAGAGGCCACATTTTTTGTCCGATCTTTATAAAACTTGGTCAGAAGATTTGTCCCAATGACATCTCGATGGAGTTGGAAACTGGGTCATGCTGGGTCAAAAACTAGGTCACTAGGTAAATAAAAACACCTTGTAAACACTGTAGAAGTAACATTTCATGCCATCTTCATGTAACTTTGTCAAATTGTTTGTCTTAATGATATGTTGGTTGAGTTCAAAAGTGGTTCTGGTCCTGTTGAAAAACATGGCCGCCAGTGGGCGGGGCAGTTTTCCTTATTTGGCTATAGAGAAACCTTGTAAACACACTAGAAGTCACAATTTTTGCCCAATCATCATGAAAGTTGGACAAAACATTGGTTTTATTGATATCTCGGACTGGTTTGAAAATGGTCCAGATCGTGAAAAACATGGCCGCCAGTTGGCGGGGCATTTTTCTCTATATGTACATAGTGAAAACATGTGAACACTCTAGAAGTCACATTTTTGGCCCAATTTTCATGAAATTTGGTCAGAACATTTGTTTCTTTGATACGAGAGTTGAGTTAAAAAATGGTTGCGGTCAGTTGAATAACATGGCTGCCGGGGGCAGTTTTCTTATATTTATATAGTAAAAAAGCTTGTGAACACTCTAGAAGTCACACTTTTTGCCAAATCATCATGAAACTTGGTGAAATGATTGGTTTTATATATATCTCAAATGAGTCTGTAAATGGTCCCGATCGGTAAAAAAACATGGCTACCAGGGGGGGGGTTCTTTATGTGACTAGAGAAAAACCTTGTGATCGAACACTATAGAAGTCTCATTTTTTGCCTAATCATCGTGAAACTTAGTCAATACATTGTTTTTATTGATTTCTCGGACAAGTTGGAAAATGGCTCAGATCGGTGAAAATATATGTCGGTTTTGTAATAGTTAAACAACAAAATGAATCAAATAGGTTTACATTCTCATTCTTTTGTCTGCTTTCGCTCCTAGTAAATTGATTGTGACAATTATTGGCATACGTTTGTATAATGTCCTTTGGCATGCATACAAACTTTCAACATTTTAAAGAAACGGGCGGTTTTCAACACTTATAAGACATCATGAAAGCGCGTCATCATGAGGCTAAATATACCATAGTTATGTATATGTATTGCTTTAAGTATTTGCTTTCACGACTGGAATATAAATAATTTAAATTATAAACGAATTCGTAGATCAATATTTGCACGATAAAACGAAATTCAATCCGGTTATTTACAGCCCTATACGCTTTAAAACCCATTGATTGATCTATGTTACATAACATTTGTTGAAAAAATACATCGTACTATTTAGCTCACCTGATTGCTCAGGTGAGGTTTTAGAATTGGTTTTTGTCCGCCGTCCGTTCGTCCACATTTGGTTTGTAAACACTCTAGCATTCACACTTCTCAAGCATTGTTTATGAAAGTTGCTGAAAGATCTCGGTCAAGTTTGATAATGAACAAAATCACATAATTAATGCCATAATTATTGCTCTTAGATTGTCCAATTTTTTATTATATTATACAAAATCCTTGTTAACACTCTTCAGCTCACAATTTTGTTTCAGATGTATTGAATCTTGGTCAAAATATTTATTTTTGTAAGCAAAGTTTGATGTTTGGTAAGGGGGTCAACTCAAAATATAGGTCACCAGGTAAAATCTTACAAAAACAAAAACACTCCATTCGCCAGAGTTTTTGTTCAATAATGATGAAACTTGACCAGGATGTTTGTCTGGACAATATCTAGATCAAGTTTGACGTTTGGTTAAGATTAAATGAACCGACTCCTCTCAGGTGAGCGAACTAGGGCCATCTTGGCCCTCTTGTTTAAAATTGTACTCTTGTTTTTTTACTGGAGATTTTTAGGTCAAATGTTTAAAATGTAAAAAATGTTTATAAATATAAAAAGCATTTAATGACATGCTTCAATACATGCCAAAATCTGTTGGACGGCCCCTAAAAGTAATTCTGATGTATTTTACATTGCCATAAGCAACATGAAAATGTGTCTTTTATGCACTTGATTTAATTCTTAAGAATAAATGTATTAAAGGGTTATTTGAAAAAACATTTACTGGCGTGTTAAAATCCATTCGTGACCTACTGCATCCTGTTTATGGAATCGTAGTCACAACAGCAAGGAAGCGCGAAAAAAATGCAACATTGAAAACATGGCTTCCTTTTAGTTTCCTTATATGACAAAATAATATAACGTTAATATTTCTATGTAGATGATCTAGCAAAGTCCGGAACACACATCTGATTTGTTCAAGAACATTGCCACTACGAGGAGGTTTAAATCACAAAACTTTATAGAATTATCACCCGTTTTGACTTGAATTTTCTTAAAAAAACACAGTCAGTTCACGAAAAGAACTAATACAATAGTTCATCATCAGCGACCTGTTCCCATGTGAGCTTTTTGAAGAGTTGTTGTCTTTAACGCTCAAATCGTGGGACAGCTTTTGTTCGCACACATTCACTTTGACAGATCTGCTAATGTCGGGGCTAAATTTTGTCCTTCATTCCAGAGACCTCACTGTTCAATCCAAATTAACAAATTTCATCTTTACTAATTAATTGATTTACCCTAACTAAAATGTATGGAAATACGTCTTGTAATCATTACTTAATTCCGAATTAGACAAGCACTGTTTCAAAGGCGCGAAAATGATAAAATAAATGAAGACAACTGCAAATATACAATCATTCGCATAGCCCTCCAATGCCCCGATACTGTGTTCCTTAATGCTATGATATAAATGCCGGATAAAGATCTCTTTTTGTTGTCCACAGGCAAATTGTAATCTAGTGCCCATAATGCTCTTCTTCCTAGTACATCAAACGCCCTGCCAAAATGCGAATTAATGTATTAATAAATTCGTTTGGCACTAAATAATATATGTTTATGCCCCCGGTAGGGTGGCATATAGCAGTTGAACTGTCCGTCAGTCAGTATGTCAGTCAGTCCGTCCGTCCGTCCGAAAAAAACTTTAACATTGGCCATAACTTTTTCAATATTCAAGAAAGCAACTTTATATTTGGCATGCATGTGAAAAATTAAAAGTAAAAAGTCTAATCAAAGACATAATATGAGCGACTGAACCGGCAAATTTTCGCCTATGATTACCACTTGATTACACAAAAAACAAATGACAAATACACGAAAGCATTTTTATATATTTTATTTGTTTCAATCAATCTCAACTTCAAACAATCATTGTAACAACAAAAATAATTCATTAAGTAATTTATTTATTCGACAACGGCGAAGCGGGTTTTCTCTTCGTCTTTGGCTTTTGGAGTCGCAGACTCGCACAAGTTCAATCGGGTATCCTCGGACAATTCCGCCACAACGGCGAGACGGTGTGGTGTAGCCCGCTGTCCGAAGCGTTTAGATTGGCACAAGTTAGCAGAAGTGTAATGGCGGACAGTCACGTGACTGACAATATGGCGGCCAATCTCCACGCAGAGTTGTCGTTCCTTGCTTTCACATACAACTCTGCGAAAGGCTCAGCACGCCATTTTGTCTATAAAATAGTTAAAACCGAACACACGCATTCAATGTATATTTGATTGGATATTTAAGATCGCATGCATTAAATTAAGAAATATGACTTTTAAATGTACGATTAATCGTGCAAAAACTTGCGAGTTTTAATGCAACTCTTTGGAACTATTTTTTTGCCCATTTACGCAGATGGAATCATTCCATGCACTACACAAATGTAAACAATTGAACATACTTTTTTATTGAGTGACGTTAGGAATTGCTTCGACGTGTGTATGTATGTTGGTTTCTTAACATAAAAAACATATCAATTTTATATAATAATTAATTAAGACTGATATAAGATATCATGGTATGAGATGGTTTTCTTTAATGCAGTGAATGCAATGTAACCGTCGTGCAAGAGATTGTTTAGTATAATGTAACCTCAATGATGAACGCTTGGAATGATCATGACATGAATGAGACGCTTTCATAACAATAGTCCGTTCTGAGCCCAACACAGAGCAATCTCCACGCAGAATTGTCGTTCCTTGGTCTTGCATACAACTCTGCGAAAGGCTCAGCCCTCCATTTTGTCTATAAAATAGATAAAACCGAACAAACGCATTCAACGTATATTTGATTAGATATTTAAGATAGCATGCATTAAATTAAGAAATATGACTTTTAAATGTACGATAAATCGTGCAAAAACATGCGAGTTTTAATGCAACTCTTTGGAACTAATTTATTGCCCATTTACGCAGATGGAATCATTCCACGCACTTCACAAATGTAAACAATTGAACATATTTTTTTTTGAGTGACGTTAGGAATTGCTTCGACGTGTGTAAGTATGTTGGTTTCTTAACATAAAAAAAAACATATCAATTTTATAATAATGAATTAAGACTGATATACGATATCATGGTATGAGATGGTTTTATTTAATGCAGTGAATGCAATGTAACCGTCGTGCAAGAGAATGTTTAGTATTCTGTAACCTCAATGATGAACGCTTGGAATGATCATGACATAAATGAGACGCTTTCATAACAATAGTCCGTTCTGAGCCCAACACAGAGGTGAATGTAATGTAACCGTCGTGCAAGAGATTGAACACAGAGGTGAATGTAATGTTACCGTCGTGCAAGAGATTGAACACAGAGGTGAATGTAATGTGACCGTCGTGCAAGAGATTGTATGGCGGCGGTCAATTTATCGAATCTGGAACGGTCTTTAGGCTACAATATACTAAAATATTTTGGAGTGCAATGCTATACTCTCTAAAAACACGAACATCATTTATAAGAAGACACAATTCTCTGTAGGGGCACTTGCCATGGCTTTATTTTAGAATGTTTCTTTGTGCATGTGGTAGGGAAAACATTGATGTTTAACAGAAATTCACTCTTTTGCTTGAAGGTTGGAGACTACATGAGACTTTGACAGATGGCGGGAAACGTTTCGCAACTGGTACGAAGCCGGTAAATAGATGGCCATAAAACAGTGACCGCTGATTCGCGTCGAGTTCTTTCTTGCATAACGTATGACCCCCCTTTTTATTGTTTAAATCATTGCGGCTTGGAATGCTCTTTAAGAAAAGGTATGGTCATGGGGATTTCTATGCGCAAAAGTTTGACTTTATTTTTTGTTAAAGTTATTGCTTTCACATTGAATTTGTGTAGGAAATCTTTTAGTATATTGTGACCTATTTTGTTGGTGATAATGATCGGATAATGGTCTCACACGGTCATACTAAATACCACTATGGACCACTAAGGACCGCTAATGAGCTGAGCAAAAATAGGGCAGAGGATATTGCTGGGTCCGTGTATATTCCGTCTTTTCCTTTTCCGTTTTAAATTTGACACTATGAAAAGCAAAAATCAACGTATATTAGTTCACATTCCGATTTCCATTAAAACTAAACAAACACAAAAAGCAAAAAACAAATTTGAGTTCTTTGCATCGTTTTTCGGTGTACTAATAACAAAACAAAACACTAAACTTATTTCCCTATTCATATTTCGTTTCAATTTTAATTATACAAAAATCAATACATGAAAATTGAAACACAGTGCCCATGTGGTGCCTGTTTCCATTTACCGTTCTTGAATTGATAAAACGATATACGGAAAACGAGGGGCGCTCCGCTGTTTTGTGGAGATAAGTCGTGAGTGATCTTTTTGCGCAGTTTTCTTCGTTAGAACTTATTATTTTTGAATACATAAATGTAGAAAATTATAGAAGAAGAATAGTCGAGTATTGGTACAGCTTTTGTTGGCTTCTTTAATAGGAAAATAAATAGATCAAGTAACATTAAATTGCGATACAAATGTACATGTCTGCTTTTGTTTAAATCATTGGATTTGAGTACATGTAGAACATGCATTTCGATAATCATGGCACAATAAATATCTTTTTTAAAGAGGCCTTTTCCACAGTTCTGCATATTTTGAAGTTTGTCATTAAATGCTTTCTAACGATAAATGTAAAAATTTGCTCTAAAAAGCTTCAGTAAAAAATCAAGAATAAAATTTAAAAAAGTAACCCTCAACAGGGCTCCAAACACTGACCCATTGAGTCATGGCGTAAAAAGTTCCCGACTTAGACCCCTCGACCATTCTTCCGCATACAATGTCAATTGTATTTTATACTATATATAAGCAATCATCATAGTTTCACAAAATATAGCGACAACAACAGAACTCTCCAAATTATTCAATCGTTTCGCGTTGCAACGCTTTATACTTTTCAGGTTTTCAAATCGTCAAAAGATGCATATAATAGCTATATTAGAGCATGATAAATGTTCAGTTTTACTGTTTCTTCACAAATATCATCACTTAATCGAAAATTTGCGAATCCGATACAACTTTAAAAAAAACGTGAAAAGATCCCTTTAAGCATAGATTTTCTCTTTAAGTAATTAAAACAATTGAATTATTTACTGCAATTTATTAATAAATGTTTAACAAATGAAAAAAGCCCCACATTGCTAAACATATAAATTAAATAAGTATGGTGAACAATTCCCCTGAGAGCATAGATTGCCTCGTGAAGCCCTGTCACAGCACGGCGTGTGTCGTCATGGTGGACTCTCGTATCTCGCAGGTCTGGCATCCAACCAGTGATCTGCAACAAGTTGCAAATATAGGGTGCGACGCTGGGTCTGAATTTGACACTAAATAGTGTTATAAAGTTCAAAGCATAGGTTTTAATAAATTATTTGAAACTCTTCAAGTTACAACTATGACATTGTTACAAATAATTATTTTTGTTAATAAGTTTTTTCCACTTTTCGAATGACTGTTTAAATGAACTGGATGTGTATAAAAGGAATGAAATAATACAGTTTTCGACTATTGCATGTACTTAAACAGATCACGCAAGCCAACACTTGCTTGAAGGCGCGTTCCGCGTTCACGGCCACAACCACCTTGAAGAACTAATCAATAAAAAGCTCATATATATCATTGACTCATCAAATCACACACGTATAGTTACATATATACAAGCTTTTCCATAATGGTATTCGAATTTCATTTTAGGAGATAACCAGGGTCTAAACGGAACGTTTCAACGCGTGCAAGTAATTTCTATAGGCCTGACGCATGCTATTCGCCTTCTTTATGAAACGTAACGTTTAAAGACATTTTTTTAGCGGCGTTATAATCACTGGAAGGTAAATATTTTGTTAGCATTTAATAACTTAATTTTGAGCGCTCTTTCCAGAACATTAAATATGTTGTTTAATTTTTTTGAATGTCGCTACTATTTCTTTAAGAGTACGGGACATACGGACCTACTGTAAGCGGGACAAGGTTAGCAAGGTTATCAGGAACATGCGAATTTTTCATTTTGTAAAACATAATGAGTTTGTGTTTATTTCGCCTAGATTCTAAAGATTTCCAACCGATTTCTGATTGAAGTATTTCAATAGATACTAGTTTTGTTGTGCCAGTAGCAATACTTGCTGCTTCGTGTTGAATTTTTTCGAGCTCATATTTTTAGGCCTGTGTGCAATTGTCGAATAGGATGTCACCGTATTCGAGGATTTGGCAGTAGTATAAAAACAAGTCTTTCAGCGCCATTTTCGTATGTGCCATTAGTTGCGGTGAGGGCCTTATTGATTTTTTTAAATAAATATATAATCAAAACGTTTTTGAAATAATTTATTATCGCACGGTTTATTAAATAATGTAAACTGCAGATTTGCTTTTATCAATTTATTGGTTGATGTCTTGTCCGTCAATTGCAACTGAATAAATAACCTTTCGTAGCAAAATTAATAAGCGTAACTTACTGAAATAAACATGAACACGACATAAGTCTCGAGCTGTTAAATTAAAGGAAATGAAAATCCTTAAACATTATATTGTAACATATATGGAGTGCTCTGTTAAAAATAGGTATAATGCTTGTGCATAAAGTGTCGTCCCTTATTTGCCTGTGAGGTCTGCACAGGCTCATCAGAGACAACACTTTCGTTTTAACGGATTTTTTTGTTTCAAGATAGTCTCTTCTTAGCACAAATCCAGTTAAGGCGGAAAGTGTCGTCCCTGATTAGCCTGTTCGGACTGCACAGGCTGATCTGGAACGACACTTTACGCACATGCATTAAACCCCCTTTTCACGAAGCACGGCTCATATATTGTGTCCAGTATCTATTTTTAGATTATTATCTGTCGGATGCAAATAAAAGACGAACCTAAATCTTAATTACTACTGACCAGACAGATCCGTGAGGCTTCGCATTTTGGAAAATCATACGTTTTGATAAAAGGGAATTATTGCTTCGTGTTCGAATGGTTCTCCGTAGTTTTTTTACTGCCCAAAATGCATTTGTGGTGCGTGACAAAATACACTTAATAGAAGACTTTCCTCTAAGACAGAGATTCCATTACGCTGTCTTACCACAATATCTTTTAACGTTATTAATACGTAGAAAAAAGATTTACGTGACAAATATTGCAGTCCTGATCACCACTGCGCTGTTATTTCATACGAGTGAATTTTAGCAGACATTGCTTTAGTTGTCATTAACAGTAGAATAGTGTAGATGTTCAGAAACGTTGTCCGGTAGCTTTACTTGATAGATTGCAAAACCCAATCACTGTCTGCACGGAGTTGATAAAGTACAGTGGGGCATGCATGCACACAGTTTTGGGCTTAAGTATTGAATACACATTTCTATAAAACGATATAAACATATGAATGTAAACACAACTATTATTAGAATTTATGCAAATGATTATGTAACATCACATGTATATTTGTCAATGAGAACCAATATAATAACATAATTATGTGTCTTTTATCTGATAAAAACAATTGTTTGGGAGCTACTGTAACTTAGTCCCGTCGTAAATGGTGTACTTTTTTATTCATGCAGCGATATCAGGGCAATATCAAAGATGTACAATAACGAGTTTTATAGCTATGAATTAATCATTCCTCACATAATATGTAAAGTTCGAAAGAAACGCACCGAAATAGAGTAGTATTTGCATGTTTTTAACATTTGCAAACATGGACGAGAGAGTACAAATTGTAGTAGAGGCTGTAGAACACAAAATCAGTCTTAACCAGTACAAAATTAGAACCGATTTGAAACTTAGATTTTCTGAAAGGTTATAGCTTGTAGATTCTGAAATCACAAAGTTCCCCAAAATTCCCAGAATCCAAGATGCCATCCAAGATGGCCGCCGTAAGTTAAGATCAGGGGTAAAATCAGAAATATCACTTTTTGAAAGATATGATTAGTAATAGTATTATAAATACTCTTGTAACTTATTGACATTACAATAGCAAATTGTATCATCTGTCTTTAACATACTTGAGGTCAAGGTCAAGGGCATATTAAAGGTCAAAGGTCAAATTTTGAAGAAAATTACCCATTTTACCACAAAGAAGTTACGTTTGCAAGAGGAAATGGTGCATTCTGATATAATAATCTTTACGGTAGTAGAATACAAGTAAAACTTGTTTCTCTGCTGAAGGTAAAGCAATATCTGGTTACCAAGGTTACAGTCAGAATGGCTTTCAAGATGGTCACCATCAACTATGTGGAAATAGCGGAAACTCGTAAATTTGACTCCTCGAAAACTATGATTGAGAATGGAAACATAGATACTTCTGTAATTAATTAACATTAGATCAACACATTTAATCATTTTTAATTGTCATACTTGAGGTCAAGATCAAATTGAAGGTCACAATATCAATTTTGGAAGGCAAATGGCTGTTTTATCACAAAGAAGTTGCGTTTTAAAGAGTATGGTGTACATTCTGAAGAACATATCATATTAATACTGTTGTAGAGAACAAGTAAACTTGTTTTGTTTTCTGATTAATCAATCTCTGGTTATCAAAGACAGCAGCCGATTGGAACTTTATGAAAACGGGTCATGTTTAAGGGCACCGGTTTTCAACAGAAAATATCTCCGGAACCCTTTTATCAGAATATGAACTTGTATAAAATGACTACACATGGAATAAAGTATGTCTACTTTATTTTGACACATGTGATATATTCAGATAACATATCTGCATTAAAAAACTACTCTAAAATACAACAGGTACTTTTGTTTAAAAACAACCTGCCGTTAAATATAACAATACCCCACCCACTTACATAAAAGTCGAGACTTCTTTTTTTCTGAGAATTTCTCTCAAAACTTTGTGATAAATGATCAGTTAAAAACGTCATGTTAATAACATTTCAATATTGATCCCATCTATATCAGAAAAAAACTATACAGTGTTAAGTTTCAAATCTACATAATCAATTTCATACATAATTTACGTTACATAAATACACCTAACATACGTAACATTATACAAATAAAAAAAAAGCAAAACACATGCATTTCTAAGGAAAATAGATAAATTCTTTTCAATATCCCACTTCTTTTGTTCTGAATTTATATTTTTATAACAATACTGAGTACCAAATCAAATAACATCAAATCTAAATTTTCATATAATGTTACGTTTCTTCAAGTTCTTCAGTTTCAACCTGTGCACTATTAGAGCACCCCGTGCCTTTACAGTCTCTACAAGCAGAATAACACATAAGTCCATGTTTTCTGCAGGAGCATCTCTTTGTTTCACAGTTTGTTTTACAATAACATATAATTATTTTCAACAACCTTTCAGTTGCAGCAGGTAGATCAGTCTTTATTGGAACAGATGTGTCACTAACTTTACACCAACCCCACTCTAGAGGGTTTGTGTCATGTCCAATCCAAGTTTGTACTTGACGATACAGTCTAAAGCTGTGGTATTTTCCAGCTGCTTGCGTTGGGGGTAAAGTTTTAACTTGTACAACACATGTATCTGTTGCTGTTTTAGTAATGAATTTTCTGTACCTTAAGCTATCTAATTTTTCATTCTTTTTACGATTATACACGCATTTAAATGATTGTTCCCCAGCATTTTCTATTTCAAATTGATAAAAATTCTGACTAATAAAACATTTGTCTGCGATTTAATTTGAGTATCCGTCATCATTTATTTGAAAACTACCCCTTTACCAATATTGAATATGCGTGATGTTGTATCACATCCACTGAAAGCATGCACGAATGGCAAGAGTCTGCAATTGTTTATGGCTTATACATTTTGGGTCCTTTTTATATCCCATATCTTTTTCTTTTTCAAGCAATTCTTCGGGTCTGACGTGAAATACATGTTATTTCCATTTTGGTCAGTATGATAACATAATAAAATCAACAAATCTGTGTCCTCACCTACTACGACTGTTGGCACATTTAAGGCATACTTTACGGCGGTTTCAACTATCAGTACGTCTGCATCACTTTTGGCATTGACAACACGTATTTCTTTTTCTCCATGTGTTTACATAGTAGATTAATGAATCTCTGTTTGTTTTCAACATAAGACAAAACAGACATTTTCTTAGTCTTGAAGCGAGTTTTGTCATCAAGTTTTATTTCTGCTCCTATAATACCTTTATTTCTCCTCTCGTGTGTCACATTTTTTATTGAAGCACCGCCAGCATATCCATCAAATACAACACATGCCCTACCATAATGCCTTAATACATAGTCTGTATAGTGCAAACAAATATTGTGTTAAATGCCTCTCCACAGGTTCATGGAATATTTTTTATTAATGAGCCGCTATCCAACACGTTTTGTAAATTGTCATCTAAAATTTCATCTTCACCACATACCCCTTGTTCCCATATGGAATTTGCCAGTAATTATTTATTTGCTTCGCGAAATAAGCCCGTTGGTTCGAATAAATATGATGGCTTACCAGAAAGTTCGTATTTAAACATACTTTCTACATCATTTAGAGGGCTTCAGCTACAGTTATAAGCCTTTGGAATAAAAGTTGTGGATCAACGTTTAACTCTTCACCATTAACATTTACACTGTCTTTTGTACCCATTGTTATAACTTGATTTTTCCTCTTAAAACTGAAGTCTGATATTTTCTGATCCTTCATGGCTGTAATATATTGTGTCCCACTTCTTTTGCAATATCTGCATTTACATTTTTGTCTAATAAAATACCTGTTCCAATGTTTCTCAAATGAGATTCTTCTGAAAAGGGATTCCTTTCATTCAGAAATATTTCAAGCGTGTTTCTGTCGTTTATGTCTCGTTTGATTCTCGCTTCTTTCACTTGTCTCCACTTTCTGATCGGTAAAATCTTGCATTGCACGATTTATTTCAGCTGTTGCAGGAACAGATAGTTACCAATGTGCTCTCTGAGCTCCGTCATACCGCGTCCTCGCGTCAACCCCCCCCCCCCACACAAATGTAATGCTTCGCATTAACACCTGTTCAATCACTAGATCTGTCGAAAGACCTCTCCAATAGCGATTATATCTTCGAACCACATGATATCCATAAAAAAATGCTTCATGGACTTTGAGATTACTGTCTGGTAAAGCTAACATCTGCTGAAGATATACATATGCTGACGAAGGGTTGTTGTTTAAGTCTTGGGGATCAGTCTGTGGTCCTTTCATGTTTGCAAACAATACAGATTGCAGTGCATCGTCTACAAGGAAATGGCCTCTTACTGCCCTATTAACAGCTTTTTAACTTAGCATGATGACCTACTGTATTCTCTGCATATATAGTCTCTCAAAGTTCTTTCAGACCTGAGTTTTCTATTCTCTCCCAATGCAGCCTTGGAAGCTCACCTCAGTGTGAAACCCGCCTAACCTTAACACAACAGATTTAAATTTGCTTTCAGCTGGCTCATTTGTAACTATGCTTCAGCTTGGCTCATTTGTAACTATGCAAAGAGCTTTCAAGTACAAAGATTGGTCAAAAGAACATTATTGCTTTTGAAACTCTAAAGGAGTATGTGCTTAGAAAGTATACTTTATTCTATGATATGTTTTAAAGGGTAATGATCTCTGATAGACTAATGTTGTTTATATCTTGACTCTTTATGATGCAAGTTTAAGTAAGTGTATTTGCAATTGAAATGTACGGGAAATATATATAAAACGATAAATTTCAAGCAATAAAAGATTGTTTAATTGTATGCCGTAAAAAATAACGGTAACCGACCCACTTCTACAATAACATACCTGAAACGTTGTACATACCTGAATTCAGTTAAGAATATTAAAGTTTGAAACTTTAATTTTGACATTATGCTATATATATTCTAATGATAATTTCCACTTCAAAATGGAGTGAATATTAGTATATAATATAAGAAAAGGTCATTTGAAGGCACATTTTAGACACGTTGGACGCCATTTTGGACGCCATTTTGGATTTTCAAGTTGATCAAACAAACGATAAGTGCAAACATGTTATGTTTGACATTACGTGAATGTAGGCAACAATTTCCACAATAAAATACTGAAAATTGTTTACATAATTTTTAAAAAAGCCTTTTTTTAGGTAAATGTACGCCATTTTGGACCCCATTTTGGACGCCATATTGGTTATTTTAGTACGAAAACAAGCGATTTGTAAAAGTTTGCTATTATATCCTTATTTCAAAAGATTTAGGCACAAAAAGAGTTATACTTTCAAAGAAATAATCTTATAAGTGCTCATAGTATCAAAATAGCCGCCATCTTGGACGCCATCTTTGACGCCATCTTGGATTCTGAGGTTTCCCGGATGGGAATATTTGGGAACTTTGTGATTTCAGAATCTTCAAGCTATAACATTTCAGTAAATATAAGTTTTAAATCTGTTCCAATTTTGTCCGGGTATACCCTTTCACAGCCTCTACTATTGTAATGTCTTATTTATATTGTTGCTACGTCACGTCATACGATTAAAGCCATATAAAATGTGTTTACTGTAACTCACAACAATTATGTTGATGCCTATTTCAATTCTTGTACAAGATAAGTATTGATGCAAAGCATCAAAGGGCGTCGGGAATTTCAGTGTAAAAGGCACTCAGTGACGTTACATGGAACGAATTTTTTTCTACTGTAAATATTAATATATTGGCCGATTATTTTAAACAAAATAGTAAAAGATACTGGTGTAACCATTATCTATAATTTTGTGTAATAACCCCCAAATTACCAATTTTTATGATGTTGTGTTATAATCCTCAAATAACCATTATCTATGATTTTGTGATGCAACCCCCAAATATTTCATAGTTCATTTTATTTACATTGGTTTCCTTTTTTATTGGCATCCGTGTGCAGTTTTCATTAATGGAACAGAACTGTGTAGGTTTAAAAAAATCTTCTTCATCTTGTAAGCGTAATTGTCCCCTACCGGTTTCACTGGAGGGGTCCTATGGTTTGCGCTCTGTGTGTCTGTGAGTCTGTGAGTCTGTCACACATTTCTGGATCCTGCGATAACTTTAAAAGTTCTTCATATTTTTTCATGAAGCTTGAACATGGATAGATGGCAATATGGACATTATGCACGTCATTTCATTTTGTTCCTACGTCAAAAATTCTGGTTGCTATGGCAACAAATAGACTAGAAATACTGCTGAAAATGGTGGTTTTCTGGATCCTGCGATAACTTTAAAAGTTCTTAATATTTATTTATGAAACTTGCAACATGGATAGATGGCAATATGGACATTATTCATGTCATTTCATTTTGTTCCTACGTCATAAATTGTGGTTGCTATGGTAACCAAAAAAATATTCTGAAAATGGTGGAATTTCTGACAATGGGGGAGCCGGTAGGGGACCATATTGCTTGACAATAGCCTTGTTTAATATTTTTCTCAACTTCAAGGGGAGATGATTCTGAACTTATTCTTACGGTGCTCATTTACGATAGGGGTTGATTACTTATTGATATGAAAACACTGTAAAAGTTTGAAAAAAAATGAATGAAAACTGTTAATTGCATAAAGAAGCTGCATTTCACACACTTTGAAATTCAGTTAAAGATCATAATAGATTTATTGCTCCGATATTCATCATTTTCAAAAGGGATCGAGTAATACTGATATAAAACACTTAACAAGTTTGGAAAGATTCAGACGAAAGTTGTGAAATCTTTTAAACAAATGGAAATTGTTTATTTTGTCAAATTTAATAGAAAAAAAAATGGACTTATTGTACCGATGTTTCTCATTTTAAATGAGGTAAAAATGCTCATTGATATGAAGACACTGTAAGTTTGGAAAGAATCTGATGAAAAATGTTGACATAATCACCTAACCAATCAGTTTTTCACTTTTATTTTTAAATTCAAAGAGACATAATTCTAGACTTATGGTCCGATATTGCTCATAAAGAGTTTGGGTTGGGTCCTTATTGATAAAAAAACCTGTGCAAGTTTGGGAACAATCGGATGAAAATTTTGGACTTCGAACAACGATTTCAAATTTTCTCAAATTTTAAGGAAGATAACTATGGACGTAATGGTCGGATAATGCTAAAGGGCCCATACCACTTGGATAGTAATACGTGTCGCGCTTCGCGCTCTATATGTGATACTTAAAAAAAAACTCCGAGGAGTGCTTGACTCTAGGGAAACGGGTTGCTGAGACACAGCTCCTCCTTGATAAGCGGCTGCTTCCTTTATCTCAACTCATTGTTACAATCAATAATACGTGTCGCGCTTCGCGCTCTATATGTGGTAGGGATAGTACTTAGGGCCTATGATAGAAAACCATAAAAATACATGGATAATAGATGTGTTGTTTTCATTTTGTTAATATAAAAACACGTTTATTTTTTTGTAAGATATTTAAGTGATGTAAGAAATTTTAAGGAAGATAACTATGGACGTAATGGTCAGATAATTCTAAAGGGCCCATACCACCTGGATAGTAATACGTGTCGCGCTTTGAGCGCTATATGTGACTCTTAAAAAAACAACTCCGAGGAGTGCTTGACTCTAGGGGAACGGGTTGCTGGGACACAGCTCCTCCTTGATAAGCGGCTGCTTCCTTTATCGCAACTCATTGTTACAATCAATAATACGTGTCGCGCTTTACGCTCTATATGTGGTAGGGATAGTATTAGGGCCTATGATAGAAAACCATAAAAATACATGGATAATAGATGTGTTGTTTTCATTTATTTGTTAATATAAAAACACGTTTATTTTTTTGTAAGATATTTAAGTGATGTAAAAAATTTTAATTAACGTTGTCACCACGCGGCATCCATTAATTTTAATAAAAATGTCCAATTGCAGTAAAATTGATTTTAAAATGTCTTCATTATATAAAGCTTTATTATATTTATTAACCTGACTGAACAAAATTGTCAGCCGCCGAACTGTTCCAGTCGTGCCGGAACCCGGGATTGAACCGGGGGCCTTAAGATGATTGTTGCGTAAACAACTTCAGTCTAACGCTCTCCCATCTGAGCTATACAGGCTGACATCATTTATGTACTGCTATTTGGTGAAGTTGTGTATAGCGATCGTTATTATATGTCTATTAATAAACTAATACATTGTACGTTTTCGTACCACTACGCCTTCCAATGAACTTGCTTGCGCGATAGGTCGTCAGATATCGCACTACATTGATTCTCCACTAAATAAACAAATTAGAAAAACCACAAAATAAATATATTTTGATTATGTTTTGTTTTTATACAAAACCAGAAAGTTTCGCGTATTTGCCCAGTCCCTGTGATCTTTCCCCTGTGATCAGTTGTGGATCAGTTATTAATTAAAACAATTAGCTTTGCATTATTGGCAATAAATGTTGTAATAAATGTAATAGGCACAAATGCAGTACTTTGTTACACTAATTTACAAAAAAAATTACCACTATGCAAGATATTCTTAAAGCAAAAATATATACATTGATCCGTAAAATAACTTCTCCTCCCATAAGCGAAAAAAAATGCATTACATACTAGTCGCCGCTCTCCAGAGCGACGCCAATCATTGTATGTTAATAGTAAATGAACAGAAAAACTACGTGGATTAAAACAACATTTTCTTTCCTGATAAATATTTCTGGAGTTTCATGGCTTGCTATATTTATTTTACTCCTTAGACTAAGTGTTTAGATGTGCTAACATATGGCTAAATACACATTCACTAATCCATAATTAAGAGAGTATTCACATAATCTGTAAACCCACTTAAATGTTTGAAATAAAGTAACACATAACCTCAAACAAAAAATATTCTTTGATTAACACTCCTTTATGGCATCAGCATGTACCTTAATATAACCAATATAAAACGTATTTTAATTGCATCTTAGAATTGTCTGTTCGCGTGAATCAGACATATGATATGAATTAAATTTAAATATATTTTAATCGAAAGACGCATCTTTACAACACACAAATGCGGCCAACATACACAATTATACATTTCTTAAACCCAGTACTTTTTATGATTTTACCGATTATAAAAAACATAGAAGAATGAAATCAAGAATAGTAGTTCCGAAGAAGTATTACTAGATAATAAACAAACGTCTAGTTTTATACAACTGCTAATATGTTGTTGCCAGTCACGTACTATACTTATATACTGTTAAGAAGTCTGCATTTGTCGGTGCAAATTCGTTCATAAGACACATAGACACTGTTTGGCTCTGCAACACATTCATGTAAATCAGTTTCTGTTTTAATGTGTTCATTATGAATCACAATGAAGTGAACAATATTTGATTGATGGTACCATTATCGGAGTATGTTAGAACGTTTAAGCCCATGACTTAAACTTTCAATTAACTTTATGTTTGCTAACTCAGAACTTTAAACTTTTATAAGCATAAGCTGTAAAGATTGTCCTGTTTTAATGTTTTTTTCTGTCTAATGCGACAATATCATTCTTAAATTTTAACCTCTTTACTACGCTGCTCTGCGCTTAAGAAATGATTAAAGCTCTAATTGAGCGTACACGAATCTTTGCATGCTAATGAGTCATATCGTAACGATATATTACAAGAGTAAAAATGCCCCTTGTAGACGTATGCTTTGTATTTATTCCTTAATGCTAAAGCACATGCCATATGAAATCATTGAAACATATTTATGAATAAAAGAAACCGGCAATTGCCACTGTGATTTATTGTGTTGTTACATTAACAACATGAAATTATTACTTTTCGGGATTTGCAGTGTATAATGCAATAGCTCGATTTTAAATGTTACAGCTATAAATAGGTTTTCTGAAAAATAATATAATAATATCAATCTTTATGTCATTTGTTACATTACGGCTTGAAGGTTATGATGTTTCGCACATAACTAGAAATGAGCATTAATTTCATAATCTATGTTTATATGTTAAAAGCATTATATTGTAAGAAATCGTTTTTATATAATAATATATGTAGTTATTCGCATGGCTCTTTCCGTTTTATTCGTTAATATCCACTTGCTTCTGGTCAAACAGACGAGAATGAAATGCAATTTAGAAGCATTGTTTCACGAAAAGTGACACCAAATGTGATGTAGGTCCATATTTTTGTCATCGTGATCAAATACAATCAAAACTAAGGCAATCGTCTAGAGACGGTATTACAACTGTCGTAAGAACAATCATCAATATTTAACATCGTGTCATATATATATATACAATAACTCTGTTACTTTTCTCAAAACAGATAAGACGTTGATCAATCAAAATCTATACTAACATTTAAGAAGAAGTAGTAACAGAAAATAAATAAAATAATACCGAATAATTGCTGTACCGCAGAAACAATACGTGTACCCTGTTGAAAAACGCCCATTAGTATGTGAATATTTGTTATTACGACAAATAGCAACAACTGTATGCTTAATGATTAAGATTTTAAATGCTTTTAATTTCGATTTTCTCGGTTATATTCTTGTTTTTACGTGGATGAAATTTTGACTTTGAAATCGTATTATACTTGCATGAAAGAATTAGTAAGTTAATACGCGATATAAGCGCTTTGATGGTCTCAGTTTAGTTTAAACCTATTTATTTAAGCTCGATTGCATCAAAAGCCTAAGGCTGGGCCTAGAATCAGTACTTGGTGTCTTTGTGGGGAGATCTTAAGAATGATCTCACGGGGGAGGGGGGTCGAACCCGTGGTCTCCCGGTACACCACGGCGACCTGTTGGTTTTCGAATGTTTGTATCACAATAACAAGTGTTTGTCCTAGCCAAACAATATATTTTAAGCATCAGTTAAGTAAATTAATAAAATCGCGAATCATCAATTAAGACACAATGGAATCCAAACATACAACATACACACATCCACGTGCTTTGTAACACATCAAGTAATGATTAAATACTTATCTAGAAGAGCAAGACTTAGCGGAAACATAAACTGTTGACCGGACTAAACTGTTTTTACATAACAAGAAAGCATGTATCTGACATTTAAAATGATATATTGTACCAACCTGTATATAAAATTATCTTTATGTTTAAAATTATTCGAACACTCATTTACTGTTTAAATCATCTATTCTATGATCTTTCCTATCATTGTTATGACGAGTACTGTATATGTTTTTAAAACTGTTGAAAAACACATGCTAAAAATTTCATGCATTATATTCATATCATAATTCGCACTAAACGAACATGCACACAGTAGTCTTGAATTATAAGTTAAATAAACATTTGCAATATTTTTCCTTTTAGCATCGTTGTTATTTGTCTATACATTAAAATTAATACACATTTGATTAAATAAAGACCGCAGAACCAAAGGCCTCACAGGAATACGTGTTTATGTGCTCTTACACATGGGCTAAATAAACTGTCAATACCACTTACATGAAAGAGGGAGTGCAGATTTTGTAAACCTATTTGCAAGTGTGAAATAACATATCACAGACTCAGTTATACAAATAGATGTTGATGTTGATCCCTATATTGTTTATCGGCCGGTAGCTGAACATATATACGAGCAAAAGTCGTTTGATTGCATTTCATATTTAGAATTTTCCATGAACATGTTTTGATGGAAAGATACGCACACACTAATGAAATATCCACTAAAACCCCTCCTGACGTTATCGATTTATGACAAGTCTTGTTTAATATATTAATACATTTTGTTCTTGCCCGATGCACCCCATAGGAAAATACACTTTAACATACTAACCATTGTCATGTATTATGCAGACATATACACAAACCATTGCTTTATTTCTTAACATAATTCCTTACAGCGTAAATGATTAAGTTATTGAACGTCTAATACTTGTTTGCATAAAATAGTTTATAGTGGTTTATATGCTTTATACATCTGATTCACGTGCGACATTACTAACATGGTTAACCAAAGAATAAAAGACCAATTTGTCCAGGAATGGTGCAATACTTTAGCTTTACAGTCCCAAATGGAATTCTACTAAACTTTATAAAGCTTCCAATATGAACAATAGCTTGCTTGTATATCTTATGAAAAGTCAAGAATCCAAATGAGCTTATTTCGATTTAGTTCCCATTGTCTTAAAATAGAAGTTGGCAGATATAGTAAGTTGTTCCGAGTAGAACGTACGTGCAAACTCTGTAACCGGAATGTTTGTGAATCCGAATATCACTTTGTATTATGTTGTGTTTATAACGAGTGTATAACGATAAACGTATAAAATATAATATCCGGACATCATGACCTACCATTAGAAAATGCAATGATGTCTTGTACTAATGATCTTAAGCTCAAAACATTGCAAATTGTTTGGTCGAAGCGTTCAAGCATATAGGTGAGAGTTTAAGTATCCCAGCTGTTATATACTTGAATGCAAACAAACACAACTGTATTTAACAGTCACACATATGATTTGTTATTTTTGTCATATTTGCCAATCTTTAATTTGTATTATTATATGATTCCCTGTATTGGCCCTATTTCTTGTATATATATGTACTTCATCAAAGGCAGAATGCCGAATTGCAAATAAACTTTGGAAAAAAAAACGTGAACTATTCGATACATATCCATTATATGTATAAGTAGATTATGTCAGAACATGTACATTGCAAACGTGAACATAAAACAGAAGAACGTAATTAGTGTCGGGGAGAAAACTGTACGAGAACAAGCTACATTTAAATAATTATGTTCGCATTTTCATGAATGAAAATCATGCAAAGAAAACAAATGCATAAATTTGAAATATTTTCCATAGGCTTTAATAATTCAAGTGCACACAATATAACAAGGAACTAATAACCCACTTACAGTACGTGGTATTTTGTAATTAATGTCACGATGAGCATGTTTGCAAGTGAGTAGAAAAAGCCAATCATTTAAATACATCATTTAGATGTACGCATGAAACGATCCAATTTAGAGGTAAAGTCCTATACTTAATGTTGGTGTTATCGTAATGTAGAGAAAATAGCTTTAACACATTCACATAGGCTTTGAAATAATAATCCGTGAGGAGTACTAATCAATTTGCTCAGTTTGTAGTGAGTGACTATCGTGCATAAAGCCTTGCTTAAAGGAAACGCAAAGGAATGGAGGCTTATTGGTTTGATGTTTGTTATCTTCACCGGGCATTACGGTATAGGATTGAAGACTCCAAATACCTTATTTATACCTGGATTGATTGATGATCGCGAAAACAAATTTGTTTTGAAATTCAACCAACGTAATATCTGCAAGAAAAAAAAAAAACTCGTCGTAAATTGTGTTTTTATTTTTTTATATAAGGTATATAGATTAGTTCTAGATATTTGTTCTCGTCTTTGAAGAAGCGGTGGTATATGGATTTGCACCGTCGGTCGGCCGAATGATCGGTCCGTAGACCAATTCGTTTCAACCGATATCTGGAAAAAGCTTTGAAATACTATCAAGCATTTTAATATGCGGCTATCATGAAACCATTGGTTAGACTTGTTATAAAACTATTTAATTAATTATTAAATTCAAAAACTTGTTTTACTAAGATGCTGTATAAAATACGGAGTTATTTATAAAGGCCCAATGACAGTGAGTAGATTTTTGCTTCTGGATCTGTTTTCAAATCCGGCCATGCCATTTTTTATCTAACATTTTCTTGCATCAGATTTCAAAGTATTCATAAAAGTTAGTTTTGTAATTAACAATATTCAATGATTGTCTTTACATAAACGAATGTTTAAGAACACATCCCTTCAAGTGAACGTATCACGCACCCACACACGTTCGCGATAATTCTCTACGATGCTCTACGATAAACTATACGGGCTTAAGTGGATGATGTTTACTTCTTATGTTACGAACATTGGGCAAAGCAGGAAAAATATGACCTGCCAATGAACACTTGAAAGGCTGGGTTGCCATGCTTTAAAGTCTGGCCTATTAAACAATCTATCCACGTTTTGCAATACTATTTTTGACAATTCCATTTAAGTAAACATTTGGTAACTTGGAGTAAAACCTCAAACTATAATCGATGATTTATGTCATGTCAACAGGAAAGCCTTTAACAAACAACAATGGATGCTCTGCATGAAGTATGGGATGTTACATTTGATTAAATAAAATGTTAATTGTAGCGAAACTAAAATAAGAATATTAAATGGCCAAATAATCAATTCCCACATTGTACAATCCTGTTTAAGAAAAATGCATTCAAATGAAATTTTCACATTATAATGTTTAAATGGTAAGTTATACCAATTGATATGACTTTTCGTCATGTTTACAGAAAAACACTACTACGCTCATTTTATATTTCAGGGCATACGATAAGGAAAAAAGACATAGATTATATAGTTGTTTCCATGTACCCCAGACTGTTCTAAGTTTAATGCTGGCGAAAAACGTATCTCGTCAAAAGCCATTTTTATTTTAATTTGCAATCAATTGCGTATACAACCCACGAATACGCATTATTTTACTGAAAATTACTTTTATATGCCTTTGTGTTTTGTTGCTGAGTATTATTATGTTTACTGAAACACAAATGTACGCTATATTTATATCAGGAATGTATTAAAGGGACCTTTTAAATATTTTGGCATGCAATTATGTTTGTCATTACATGCTTTAAATTGGTAAATGTAAATATTGGAACAAAATTTCTCTAGTTAAAAACAAGAATAAAATTAAAGAAAGGAATACATGTAACTATCAACAGGGTTCGAACCACTGGCCCTTGGGGTACAAGTCTACCACTTTAACCGCTCGGCCATCTGTACTCATATATTGAAGGGTGTATTTTTACCTTAATATAAGCAATCATTGTAATGTCACAAAATATAACGATAACAACAGAACTATCCAAATTAGTTTTAATTTTGTCAATTTAGCAAAACGTGAAAAAGTCCCTTTAAAGGGATATTGAATTTACATTGAAAAGTGTATTATCAAGCAAAAACATAATTAGGTATGCAGTGTAGTTTATATTTTTGTATTGAAATACATCAGTCTTGCCGAGAACCAAATATCTAATTAAATGTTCTATAGATATCTGACACGGATTCCTTCTCACGAATTCCTTATCTCTAGGTTTATGTATGTCATAGATGCTATCCAAGAAAGAGGCTATTTTATGAGACTGTAACATGCGCATGACGGACGATTTGTATATAATGTTAGCATATAAAGCAATATGTGAATTCCGAACATATTAAACTAGAAAGCGTGAGCAGTGTTTTATATCCAAGTTTCCCGAATGTATTTAAAACGTCAACGTTCTAAAGTTAAATATGGCTTTGGCGTCATTGTCTCGGCTTTACGCTGGTGTATACGCACATAGATTTGCATTGGCCGATCACAAGCAAAACCTAAAATTTTACTTGTTTATGTTTTAATAGTTCACAGTGTGTATTTGCAAACATGTTTACTATGATGAGTTTTTTTAAAAAGTTTATTTATTTCTTTATTATTATATACCAACAGCTTTTATCAAACTGTCTGGTAACATTGCATTCTCTTCCATCAAATAACATAACTTTTTAAAATTACGCAGTTTATAATCATTCCCCTCATAAATACCACATTAAGGTGTCAATATTCCTGTACAAAACATTTAATGAAACATCATGTTCGCCTACATTTTAGCAATTAAGAAGTGAAGTGATCCATAAAGGGCTATTTTCTCTGTATTTGTATCACATATTGTTGATATGAACATAAATATGTGCATGAAAACAACTGCATATACTTTATTGGAGGAATTAAATGTTTCCAGATGATTGTTCAATTCACTATTTGACAAATTCCGTAAATGGAATTGTTGAATAAGTATCATTAAACACGAATGCAGCTTAGTCCTAAATAGATATACATGTATACGATTATAATAAACGATTTGTGATCATGCGTTTTAGAGAGAAAACATAGAAATATTAACATGTAAATTATATACCCCACAGTTTTAGATTAACAAAATAAATAAAGTTATAATTATAAGAAGAATATAAAACATCAGAAGCTTATGACATGGTTCGTTTACTGTTTTAAAATGTTCCCCAGTGTTATTGTTTCTAATAAGTCAAAACAGTCAGTGATCGATACACCAAAAAAGAACCTTATGCTCCGCCTCTTAACTCTTTACATAGCGTTTGACAAGGGTAATACGACACTTTGAGTGGAGAACGATATAAAGAGGAACTTGGGACTAATATTTCAGACTATTACCTCTTAAACAGTATGGCAGTTTTCTGTATGCGTTAATTACTCATTTGATCGCTTGATAAAACTGTAATAAAGATGATTATATTCTTTCATTTGTTTCCGCGTTTTCCTTGTCGTGAATAATTTATTAGCTTTTCCTAATTTAAATACTGTTCTTAGAGACGCATTAGGAAAACAACAGAATCGAAGCATCTTCTGTTATTAATGACAGTCTTTGTAACATTCACGAGCCGCATCAGGTAACGGCGCACTCTGATCAGAAGCTACCCCGTCTGATATAAATTCAAGCAAGTTTTCGTGGTTTCGTTAGCAGACAGGGCAGTTCTTGGTCAGAATTCGCGATTGCGTACGCTGGCCGCATACGGAATATGAACCCATTTTCACATGAAGGGCGTCATATTATGGATGCGTATGAATGAAATCACCTGGACGTTAAGACTGAGTTGTTTAGTAGATAAGCATTAGAATGAACAATAATTATATATAGACTAATTTATATTTATCTTGCAACAACTTTTTTTTCAAATTTATTGCGACCAATTTAAGCTACACTGACTGCAAACAACTAGCAAACGTGTGTAATATAAGCGTCTCAAAATAAAAAACTGTTGACGGATTATAAGGAAATCAATAGAATGCCTGAACTTTGTCTATTATTGAGCTTGGTACTAAGCGTTTATCCTTAAAAATGGCATCGGAACATAGGTTTATTGTACGATGTTTAATAAAGCGGATTCCATTTTTTCACTGTAGGTTAGAAAAATTGCTGCATTAAAATCCACATTTATATCAAATTATATACAAGATGCGATTTATTGCACACAATATTTCATTTTTAAAGTAACTAGAGTTGTAAAATGGAAAAATGGAAAAATCACATTAGTATGCATTTAACCATTGCAATTTGATGTTCCATGTTAATTTAAAGCGTGTATATACGATTTTGTCAAATATAAATGAATTTATATAAAATGTGTAAAAAACTTATTATATTTATCTTTCAATATAAAATAAAATAAAAGTTCAGAAGAAAAAGTGTCGAAAAATGCGAAATAATCCAGATATTTAATTCTGAAATCGAAAACGGCTGTACAGTCGAATTCGCCAGCATGTATATCATGCATGTACGATGTGAATCTAAACTTAGTTTAACGGTTCATTTTAAATTTCTGCAACGATATATATGCATACGACACACGAACACTAACTCTGGTCCTAATAAAAAGACGAATGCTTCGGTTATTGTAGGAAAATATGTTCGTCACGATCGACTCGGGGCGCTAATTTGTCTTTGCGGCATTTTATGGAATTAGTATTTAATGTTTAATTTTTCTTGCCTATTTTGTGTTATTGTAACATATTTTATCATTTTATTACAATTTAACACATATAAAAAATCGTATAATCTCGCTTTAAGTAGCAATAATACATTTCTTCCATTATGTATTACCTTGCCTTCAAGGTGACCATTGCCTTATGTTATTCAAGCGAAAAGACTACGCCAACATGACATAATGTCACTTCAGTATCAGGATATATGTATATTTTATAATTCCAATTCATATAGTATTTAAAACAATATTTTATCTCACCACTCGTCTTAGAAATTCGTAAGTTAGCCCATGAGAGATTCGATAACTAACTATACGTCCGACATCATTGATAAATATCGTTATACAGGGCTACGCGTGTGAGAAAGTATACCTATATATTTAATACTTACAAATGTGTTATCGCAACAGAGCTATTATTTGCATGCAATTCTCATTGTATTATGAGCTTAAGTTCGATAAATAAAACATTATTCGGGATTTTATCCAAAACTGGTATATACGTATATCAGAGGGTCATGCGTGTATGTCAACGACGCCAACTTGGACGTAAGTTCCAGCTAACCTAACTTAAACACGGTAAGCTCCCGGTTACGCTTGCCCCCCCCCCCCCGTATATTCTACTCATATATTTGGCATGCAGATTTTGTGTATGTATTCTGTTAGATGTTGTTTATGTATATGTAAAAAAAAAAGAATGTGCAAATGTTAGAGTGAATAAAAAACAACGTTTGTAAATGTGTCAGAAATGAACGGTTAAAGGGATCTTTTCACGCTTTGGTAAATTGACAAAATTGAAAAAAGTTGTTTCAGATTCGCAAATTTTCGTTTTAGTTATGATATTTGTGAGGAAACAGTAATACTGAACATTTACCATGGTCTAATATAGCCATTATATGCATCTTTTGACGATTTTAAAACCTAAAAATTATAAAGCGTTGCAACGCGAAACGATTGAATAATTTGGAGAGTTCTGTTTTTGTCGTTAAATTTTGTGAAACTACGAAGATTGCTTATATAAGGTATAAAATACGTCAACTATGTGTACTCGGCGGAATAGCTCAGTAGGCTAAAGCGTTTTTACTTCAGGACTCTGGCAGAACTCCAGGGGTCACTGGTTCGAAACCTGCTCCGGGCGATGTTCTTTTCCTTTCTTTAATTTTATTCTTGATTGTTTACTGAAGCTTTTACGATCCAATGTTTACATTTATCAATATAAAGCATTTAATTAATAAGTTAAAAAAATGCCAAAATCTGTGAAAAGGCCCCTTTAACCAAACACACGTACATGTAGTTCAATACATTATGCCTCATTTGATGTGTAGCGTAACACTTTAAAACTTTTTTAAGTGTCTTTGTAAGAATGGTCAGCATTTTTACCCCAACATGCATAATATATGTTATATTACTGAACTTTACACGTGGATTTAATATTAAGCGATATCGTGGTCTCGAAACTAATATAAACTGGAAAAATCTGAAGGCTATCAACATGTGTGCCTAATAAATTGCATATATCTCTTTTCATCAACCAATCATTACATTTTCACTGCATGTTAACTTTTAAAATTGTCTATTATATGTACAAACACAATAAATATTCGTTTAAATGCAGAAATTAAACACATTTTTTTATTCAATATAAGACATACAATGTATACATGTATATGATCATAAAACAAAGTGATACCGTGTGGCAGCAATAATGTAAAACCATGTTATACAAGATATGTTTATATATACCTTTTTGACCTTGTGGTTTCCTTTTGATTAAAAAAAATAAAAAAAGTTAATATGTATTTTTTTATCTTTGGTTGTTTGTGATAGGTGTTTTAAAAAAGAAAACAACAGAATAATTATGAATAAGGATGAGTTGCATGAAGTGGATCGAAAGCATACTGGACTTGTTTATGAAAGTTTAATGTGTTTCCATTTTTGTTCAAATATGTGAACTGTATCATTGTTGAGGACTATTTCTTTTTCAATTTGAATCTTCAGTTTTAAATAATTGATAAAACAGTTCTTTGTAGGTGTTTGTTTTCTGAATATATTATATTGTATGCTGAATATAAAATATTTCATTAATATAATAATGTAATTCACAACGTCATTAACCTCTTGTATTTTGAAGGTATTTACCCCTAAACTGATGTCTAAGAGAGATAGTTTAACATTTAATTGTTGTTTCTCTAGAAAGGTTGTCAATTGATTCCATAGAGATTAAATATGTTTACACCGCAAGAAAAGGTGTTCTATTGTTTCAATATGTTTACTACACAAATCACATAGATTTGTGTTGGCAATGTTGAACTTAAAAATATATTTATTTGTAGTTATGATTATCTGGATGTATTTATATTGAAAATTTCTCAGTGTGCTATCAGTAGTTGATTTATATGGCATGACAAATATTTGTTTCCAATTAAATTCTTTTTTTCTAAGAAGGTTTTGTCATTAGTTTGAGCTTTAGAGATTTCGGCAGGGTTTTTGATTTGAAGTGTGTAAAATATTTTGTTCGTTTAGTTTTGTTTTGCAATTATGTTTTCTACGAATGTTTTTTGAGTGCATGGTGTGTTATTTGTATTGGTAACAACTTTAATATGTATGGGTATACTTTTGATCAATGTGTAGTACATAAGAAAATTACTTGGAGGTATTTCGAATATGTAGCATAAGTTATCAAAAGAATAGAAGTCGTTAATTCTGTAGTCGTACAATTTGATCTACAAATTTTGTTTCGTTCAAACCAATGTTTATAGAAAAACGTTTATTGTTAGTTGTTATGTCTTTATTTTTCCATAAAATTGTTTTACTTTTTATGTTGGTTTCTAAATTATGAGTGACTTTACACCATGCCGATAGAACATTCGATAGAAATATGATTTTGGTTGAAATTTTGTCTAAGATATTATTTTGGATATTACATTCAAAAAGTAAGGAGTCACCATATGTATTAAGATTGTTCTGGAAGAATATTTTCTATTTACTCGTATCTAAATATCTTTTAACCCAACTGCATTTGATTGCATTCAGGAATGAATCTATGTACCTTAATCTGATACCTCCATAGTTTACTTATTGAATTAATCGAATTTGCTTTATTTTATCAGGTTTACCGTCCCATATGAAATTAAATATTTCTGATTTTTATCTTATAGAAATTATAAACATGGTACAACCAAACTCATGAAAGTGGGCGCTAAAAAATTGACTTTGTGTTAGATTATTTTCTCAAAATCAGTTCAAATGTGGATACATGAAAAACGAGCATACATACTAAGAACAACTGGTGCAAAGCAATTAACGGATGTTTTATGAAATGACATACAACGTGCAAACTGTCGGGAAAGTCCTACTTATTGATGCCGATGTGTTATTACAGCTTTGTGTTTGTAACCTATTCTATCGGCGTAGCGCTATAAATGAAATTGTCGATATACATTTTAGTATAAAAAGCAACATTAGTACATTAGGTACACATAAGATAAGAACATAATTATCATTTTGCTTATCATCTTTCATATGTGTGGGTCGTTTTGAGTGTGAAAAGACAAAGTAATTAAAATCCTAACGAATGGACCCGGAGTGTTTCCTGCACTTCTTAAAAAAAACTCGCCAAAGTAGGGATGAGTTTTGATTATTGCTGCAATTTCCAGAAGTTTAGTTGTTGCTGAAAGAGTTTTTAAAATTTGGAGTGGTCTTGTGTTGGGGGGGGGGAGGGGGAGGGGGAAGCCCGGAAGAAACCCCACCTGTCAGCAACGAATACCACCAACCAAACGCACATGATTCAGGGTACGGTGATTGCTGCCGCGTTGCCTAGGTGTGAAGCGTGTTTACAAACCTTTGCCCTTATCGGAAAACCAGAAAGAACGATCATGACATTTACTTAAGTTTAAATACTATTGATTGATGATTCTAAATATAAGTGTAGTTAAAAAATGCGTTTAAATGAAATTGCAGACAAAGAGGTGTAATATTTCTTAGTTGAGGTTTACAATAGATCAGCTTTTCATTGAATCAGGTATTTTATTTGTTTAGCAAATAAACATGCTTTTTTGTTTGAAACACGTGTTTATACATTTAGTTTGATATATAATAATGATGTTTTAAAACAATAAAACATTCTAGCACAAATGAAATATATAGATTAATACTACTGTCAATGTATTTTATCAAACATATAAACACATAGCTAATCAAACGCGAAATATGATGCCATGCTTACAATTATATACAAACTTCCGGTTGTTCATTAATTAGTGCGTCACTGCGGAACAAAGAAAGCAAACACACTCAAACAGCAAATCAAAACTCGAAACGAAGATACCAGGAACGTCGCTTCTTTAATAATTAAATTAATATTAAACACTGCCAGAATCCTGCTAATAATACACAGAATTAACTGGAAGATCCTTCGTTCTATATTTGTCCTCACAGGTGCATTTCGATACAAGATTAAATACTCCTGGTTCCTGTCTAAAGCCGTGATTCATGGAGGTTCGCCAAACATATTGTATGTGACGTTATGTAATTCAGAGACCTTACTGCAAGACGAACACACACATTTCCATATATTCGTAGTTTATTTTTCATTTTTAACATAACATTTGTTTTGCTGTTAGTCAAACACACTGTAACACAGGTGGTAGCCTGTGGCTATTATATTAATTAGTACATCATTCTACTCAAAATGACCCGAAAACAGGGTGCATCGCTTTAATTAGCCATTACTTCATCAATTGTGCAGTGATTTCCACCAACTCGGTCTTATTAAACGTAGAATTTAATTTTCTTCCTGGAAATGTACACATCTTGCAATATTTTTACAAATGCTGGGTCAATGTTTAAGACATAACACGATACACAACTTGCGTGAATTAGTCGTCGTAGATCAAACCCGATCAGAAACTGAAATCTTCACGGAGTAAAGGGCATCTTCCCTGCTAAGTTAACAGACCTCGAGACCATAATTCAATAAAACTTATAAAAAAATTCTCAACGTTCTGTACATTACATTATGCATCAAAACTTACTGTCCAGCGCCTTTAACAAACTTTGTTTACATACATTTTAACTGGCCGACCCTTTAAATACACGAGCGATTTCATTGGTCCAACGCGAAAGTGTGTCTTTACTACGAGAACATTTCCTTTTTGAGTTGGGTCAGATCGTCGACGTGTAGGTCACGATGGTCGTGTTTCGTGCTATTTCTTTAAATTTGAACCAGCATTTGTTAAAATATTTATATTTCCAGAAAAGAAATTAATTTCAGCGTTGCACAAGACCAAGTTCATGGAAATCGCTGCGCAATTGACGAAGTAATGGCTGTCCAAAGCGATACAACCTATTGTTGGGTGATTTTGAGTTGAATACTTTGTTTTATGTATATTTGAATTTTGTTTCAGATAAGTTGATATTTTCGGTATAAGTTGATTATTTTTCATTCAGAATGATGTTTGAACTAATTAATATCATAGCCACACGCTTACCACCTGTGTACTGTAACGTTATGGCCTACTTATCGTTCGATAATATGTTTAATATACAATTGTTTATATCCCTTGTTAAAAAAAGTTTACCTGACAATTTTCTGATATACTGTCAATACCCAGACTTGAATGCCTAAATGATTAAATGCAATTTATAAATAATATCTAATGTTCTGCTAAACACATCATATTCAATTTACGCTTTCCTCAATGTACATGACCTATTTTCGTCTGGTGTAAAAAAGTGATATAATTGTCTCATTCTTTATCAGATACTTAGTGCACACCGGACAGCTAAATACATCACATTGACTTTCTTTTCGGGGCCCATAAGGGTTTCGTATGTAGCTCGTTCTTTCGGAAATGAAAAAAGTCGTGTTGAATAACAAAAAAGTCCAATTTCACAGTTCGTCGAGTTGGGTGGGTCTTTTTTTTCATCGATCTACACTTCAAATTAAAAAGGTTAAAACTAAACAAATATTGTGGCTTTAAGATTAAAGATGGTAGATGAAATGCGTTTTCATTTTATTGATTTGCTTACAAAACAATATTTAGCGTTGATGACATTATATATCTGTGAGTGTTAAGACAATGTATAACACTTTCCTTGATATTTCTTTAATGTTTCTGGGAAAACCTATTGCAAAGAATTTGACGTAATCGGTTGTTTATATGTTATTATTTAATATGGGGAAGAATTCTACTTAAATAGATATGAAAACAGACACCATATGTAAAAGTCAAACAAGACGAGAAGAACGCACCAAGTAATGGCCGGTTTCTCGTTTCGCTGATTAGTCATCTCTTGGGGAGCATGCGACCAATTGATTGTTGTATAATCTCATGTAAATAGCGGGGTGACGTCAATATACGTATGTTGCATGCGTGATATTACATCATTACCTTTGTGCACGCGATTTTGCACCTGTTCCCGTCGGAAAGTGCACACGTCACCAAGTAGTGTTCCAATCTATGTGCATATATTTATTTTCAGTAAGTCAGTACATAGCCGGATATAGACGGCACACACATCGTTGTTGTCATGGGGCGGACCCGGGTCGTAAGGCCTCAGCACGTATCTTGTAGTTCGAAATATTGTACGGAAAAAATAGATAGCTATGAAAAATGAAATGGATTTGTGTACGTTTCATGTGTTTAATGACTAAGTAACAATTTGCATTCCTTTGTAATGCGTTTTAAAAATAATTGAGGCTTCCGATATTCTAGTTGAGGACAAAACCACGCAGTTTGAGAAGAGTGAAGATGAACTTGGTATAAGTAAGATTTGTTAATAATAACATGGGTTTATTAAAACCGTTGCGAAATGAATGAGACATGTTTAGACCAGAACAAAGCTGACATACCATATCACGTCATTTAATGTCGTTGTTTGACGTTAGCGGGAATTACTATTTCTCAATTAAACGCCCTAAAAAAACAACATGTTATTTAAAGGGCGAGTTATATTCGAGACATATGTTCTGACAACGTTTATTGAGATCAGCACAAGAAGTAGTTCAACACGATAAACATTTCATCTTTTTTTCGTGAAATTGATCTGGGCATGATCTGAAATTGTCAGTAATTTATTTCGAATGGCGACAGTTGCTTCGATGAGATATGAGAAGTATATAATATCCTCTTGATCAAATTGTGTTATCTACGTTTCGCAACATTAGCATATCAGTTAAAATTTACGTGGCATGTAATGCATTGAATTAAAATTGCTAAACCCACCCACCATTACTACAACCTGGGTTCTATACGTTTTTCCATTTGTATAAACACGAAGCTTCTGTAGAAAGATTTATTTGCAGACGCTCTTATTCATTACCGCCATTTGTATAAACTGAGAAATCCACATTTACACAGACAGTCATTTACGAACCACTGAGAAAATGTTCAAAGTATGTAGTGTTTATAGCTTCTGACATTAAACTATTTCGATTAAAACAAATACATATTTCATGTAGCGATTGCAGGATACCTGGACACCGATAACAAATGTGAAATGCAAGATAAGAGATTCGCTTCCATAAATACATGTTGATTAAGATATCTGTAAAAGATTATACATCATCTTGCTTTTTAACAAAATCTGTTACTGTTAGTTTATATTTTTGTTACATGAAATGTCTTAATATCACGTTCTTTGACACCGCTGGCAACGAGTTGGAAACACTTACTTCGACCTGACCGTCTGGAATCTTCAATTAATTACATCATTTGAGCATAAGTCAGGCAAAACTATTCAAAAATAGCAATTTGGTTTACATATATAATGTCATCATGTTTTTCTCAACGTTACTTAATAGCTGAGGGTGAGTGTTGATAACTCTTATCATATAATTGGCGTCGCACTGAAGTGCGGCGACTCGTATGTAATACATTTTTTTTCGCTTATGAGAGGAGAAGTTATTTTACGGATCACTGTATATATTTTTGTTGTCAGAATATCTTGCATACTGGTCATGTACGTAATTCCGGCCTGTACGTAAAAAATCGGCCACCTGTGTAAAATCATTTTCATGATCTTTACGCACATATTTTGTTTTTATTTAGAAAAATCAACATGAAAACCATCCCCACTCGCAATATTTTGCAAATGTAAGAACCATATCACCGTAAACTTTTGTGTTAAAATGTCACAAATATAGCAGGAAATATTTGGCTCATGGGGAAAGTGTTGTCATCATATGTTGCAACAATTATAATCATATAAGAAACAAATATATTTGATAAAATTATTTTTATTTTATCTAATAAACTTTAATCAAAGTTTTACCAATTTATTGTACAAAAACTTATATTCAAAACATACAAATCAGAACCTAAATATAAATTTTTAATATATGAATTACCTCCCTTTATAAGAATATTGCTAGATTACATGTTTAAATATTATATATAAGCGTTTACTAATAATCAACACTGAAGTCAACTTTTCAAACAAAATGTGTTTACTTTTTTAGCTATGTTTGAAAAAATTTATTAAACACATTAAAAATAAATATTTTTTAATGTAATAGCAGTTTCCCCATTGTTTATATTTATTAAAATAGGTAGGGGGAGTAAATGGTATAATAATTTCGCATTTATTTTAAATTTCAAGTCAAAAATTTTAATAGTATAAACATTGATTAATACTCTGAAATTGAGGACATTTGTCAAAAGATATTGCTTTGTAATTTTATCTGCAGATCAAACCGAAAAGTGGCCGATTTTTTAGGTACATTTAACCTACGAAAATGGATAGTTTACATGTCATCATTTTCTGTTCATTAAGTAACATTCACCGATCTAATTCTATTTAAATTTTCATGCTAGGTGAGTTTTGAACCCAGGATTATATATGTGAAGTTTAGTTTCAACCAGTTGCCTAACACTAAAGATTTTTCTTAAATAGTCCCAAAAGTGGCCGGAATTACGTACATGACCAGTAGTGGTGAATTTTTGGGTAGTTTATTGTAAATAAGTACTTCATTTGCCAATAATACAAAGCTAATTATTTTAATGAATAACTGATCACAGGGACAAGGCAATAATAAAAGATCACAGGGACTGGGCGAATACGCGAACCGGTGAAACTTTCTGGTTTTTTATAAAAACAAAACATAATCAAAATATATTTATTTTGTGGTTATTCTAACAATAGCGCACACTTTTGCTGTTCGAGTTTTGGTAAACGCGTATTTTCTTCAATTTTACAAGACGACAGCGATTACACGGTTCATTGCTTTATTGCTAACTGTTACACTACAGTCACTTATTAATACCTAAGTTAGAATGCGATTTTTCAAGCGGTTCCGTAGTGTAGTGGTTACACGCTAGCTTCACATGTGAGAGGCCCAAGGTTCGAGCCCCAGTAGAATCAAATTATTTCATTTGTGTTCTATGTTAACTTTTTGTTTTGATGTAGACATTTGAGTTTAAATAAATATGCTGTTTTATTGTAACCATTTTTTGTTTTTTATTATGCCCATGACATATATGTGTGAGAGGGTGGGGGGGGGGGGGGTCGTAAACACATTACAACTTTTACAGTGTTTTCATATAAATGAGTACTCAACCACTATCGTAAATGAGCAACGTAAGAATAAGTTCAGAATCATCTCCCCTTGAAGTTGAGAAAAAATATGAAATTACGCTTACAAGATGAAGCAGATTTTTTAAATCTACACAGTTCTGTTCCATTAATGAAAACTGCACACGGATTCTAGTAAGGAAGGAGACCAATGTAAATAAAATGAACTATGAAATATTTGGGGGTTACAACACAAAATCATAGATAATGGTTATTTGGGGGTTATAACACAACATCATAGATAATGGTTATTTGGAAGTTATAACACAAAATCATAGATAATGGTTATACCAATATCTTTTCTATTTTGTTTAAAATAATCGGCCAATATATTAATATTTACAGAAGAAAAAAATCGTTCCATGTAAGTTGATTGAGTGCCTTTTACACTTAAATTCCCGACGCCCTTTGATGCTATGCATCAATACTTATATTGTACATTTTATCATATATTACTGGTCCTTAGATATGATTCCTGCCAATTATATTATATTTTGTTAACATGATAATTGTGTTAAGTATCCAAATAGCTACTGCCGCACGTGTTAGTAACCCTTTTTCAGGTTATTGGTCAAAATTAAAAATAAGCGTGTGATAAGCAAAGGGGGTTGTTCTTGAAACACAATTAGTTTACAATCTGAAACAAGTCTTCATCACTGCTTTGGAATTAGTGTTAATGCTATGTTTATTTCAAATTGACTTCTTGTAATATAACAGCCACTTACACGACATTGAAAGAGGTCAAATGATATATTCTTTTTTTTACTATTGTTGTTTACAAGAGGAATCGGTATTATGATACAATTCTTTCTTGTTGTGTTGCTTAATTGTTTAGCGTTTTATATCGACCAATAGTGCACGTAATTGGGCTTACTTCATATAGGTAGTATATAATATTAGGTTTCGTCAAAACATGAAAGGCACGGACGCATATATACAGAGTAAAACCGCTAACATCACATGTAATCAAACATATAAACAAACATTTACTCAAACATGAAATTAGATTCAATTTTTATTTATGTATGCACCGTTTTAATAAAAAAAATATTGCAACAATTTATGAAAAATATCTTACTGCAATAAACGTATTTAATTCATAATCAGACAGTAAATCAAAAACACAAATCAATGATCCCATGATTATTTCTTTCAGAGCCGTGTTATTTATATAAACCCCAGCCAGAATCCTGCTAATAAAAAACGTAGTTGCACTGAAAACGGAAGCGCTTTCCGTTGGAAATTCCTGCTCACCGGTGCATTTAGGAATACGATCTAAGACTGCAGACGTCTGTGTAATACCATGTTGGATTGAGGTTCGCCAAAACAAACGTATTGTTACGCTCAGAAATTCAGAGTTATAATTGAAAGACAAACACAAACACAATTATTGACACATGTTCACTTTGTCACATGACATTGTGTACGCTTTGGGTAAAACAACAGCATTTTCTTGTTAAAAATGATTACAAGTAATTTTAGGATAAAACATATATTTATCTTGTGTGTCGTGAATATACTTTTTAATAATTTAACTTGGTGTTTAAGACAATATATGGTTTATGACAATTTAACACGTTTATATTTACAAAATGTATCTTTCTTTCTTTTAAATTTTCTAACATCTGTCGTTGAACAAATGATATGGATGATGTGTTGTCGTTTAGTGTATTTTCCCATATTTAGTCTACGTTTTTCATGATGCATGATTCATTTTTTAAGCATGTTGACTATATTTAAAGTGTGTATGGTGCGACAACATACTACTTCATGTATTAAGGTTACGACTGAACACTCACCAACGATATTACATGTATTAACTGCATACTCACCTATCCTATTTCACGAGTTAAGGTTAGGCCTGCATTCTCACCTATCCTTTTTCATGTATTAAAGTAACGACTGCATACTCACCAATCCTATTTCATGTATTAAGGTAACGACTGCATACTCACCAATCCTATTTCATGTATAAAGGTTACGACTACATTCTCACAAATGATGTTTCATGTATTAAGTTTACGACTGCATACTAACCAATCCTATTTCATGTTTTAAGAATAAAATAGCATTCTCACCAATCTTACTCCATGTATAAAGGTTCAGACTGCATTCTCACCAATCCTATTTCACGAACTAAGGTTAAGAGAGCATTCTCACCGATCCTATTTCATGTATTAATAGGTATGACTGCATTCTCACCAAGCCTATTTCATGTTTTAAGATTACGACTTTATTCTCACCTATACTATTTATTGTTTTAAGGTTACGACAGCATTGTACCTAATCCTATTTCTTGGTTTATGGTAACGACTGCATTCTCACCATTCCTATTTCATGTATTCATGACACTATACTCACCAATCCTATTCTGTATAAAGTGTGTAGATTGACTTGTGCATGACCCACTCTGAAAAGCGAAGGTCATGCATTATATTTATTTATAGACAGAAAAATTCCGATAGCAATTTTAAATGACCTTATCTATCATCTAACGCTGCATTTGTACATTAAACGATATTGTTTTATTCACATTTCCATACTCAATACTGAGGGAAAAACATTTAGTTTAAATTTCCTTAATTTATTTCTATGGAACACCTCGTTTGTCTCATGTTTACGATTGAAATATCGTCTGTTTCATTGAAATGATGTTGGTTTAATTAATATGATATATGCTTATACTAGTATGATGTGTGCTTGCATAGTATGCTGTGTGTGTTCGTTTGGCATGCGGCGTGTTTGTGATGTAATAGTATGCAAACAAACGTTCATATGTACAGTTGTTAAAAATTTTGTAAACGAGCCTTATTTATTTTTTCTTGTACATAAATTATGAATTGTACAATCAGACAAAGATGAACAAAAACACACAACCACGATTATTTTCCCAATTCAATACATTCTAGCATATATCTTAACTTCGTACCATCCCATTTATTCGGCGTAGCGTATTTAGATAACTATCGACACAGATTTCTTGCGATGATTTAGCGAGGCAAAATTGAAAGCCAAACGAATTTCCGAAACATTCTTTTTTGGAACTTCAAACTTACAAACATTGTTTAATGTTTGCCAATAAATGCTGTATACTTTAAGAGTTACATGATTCCCATTTACATATTCTCATAATACGAATCATATGTTCATTAACACGTAACAACTATTTTACTAAACATGCAAATACGACAAAATAAAAATAAAATTATTATAAGTATGCTTATATTAAACAGCCATTTAAACGTTATATTGTTTGAGGCTCATATTTCCGATAATTAAATCATTCTGCAAAATTATTTTTGTACGTTGTAACAAACGTAGATCCCCGGGAACATAATCCAGAGACAATATTGTTCTTTATTTGTAATTATTTATTTAACTTGACATCATAAAGATGTATACATCAATACAAAACAAACGTATTCAATAAGCTGAATGTAACAAAGCGAAGTAAAATCAAATATATTTGTAATCCTTCACGTTACTCAAAACAGTCTAAAGCAATGTCATTCAAAAGCAGTGAAACAGTACAATGTATGGTTGTATACCTCGAATAAAATTTAAAGAAATTGTCACATATTTTGCCTTTTACAGTTGAGACTCGAAAAAGGTATTGTTCAAAATAAAATCTCGTCTCACGAAAGGAAAAACATTAGAAACAAACACGAATGAATCCCGTAATTAATAATGAATCAGATTTTAATCCGTCAGTAGTGTTATTACTAGATTGTAAAGCATTCATTTTAGACACAAACGAGAGACGATTTTACGAACTTTTTTTTCTAACTGGCATAAACGTATAAATAATAAAGAGCTCTAAAACGCTAACTGTTCTCTAGAGGCTTTTGCAAGAATAACAACATTATGTATAGTGTCGTTCAGTTCCGCTGTATATTGAATTAATATAGCATTTATGCGGAGTTGTAAATTGAAACTTGACACAGTCGATCACTTTGAATTCAGATATTATTCACAATGCAAGATAAATTCGAGCGTATTTCCGTTTACGAGATTAATTGTATGACCAAGCCCCACTGTTCCTAGTATAATATGATGACACATTAAAAATAAAACATATTCGTAACAAAACGTATGCATGGATTTTTCTTATAAGTTACTTTAAATGCTAAATGCACTGTATTCATGTAGCGAATATTCATTTATAAGTGCCTATTAGTAACAGTCGGTTGTACCTAGTGAAAAGTCAAACTCCATATACGGTCTATTGTTAAATATATTTACAAAAGTTTTGTATCTACTTGAATGTTCATCTTTATTAAGATACATAGAGCCCACTTCATCAAGAAATAACACTTGTATACACATATCAATTCAAATGTGCTGTACAGTCAAGTTGAACCCTTGTTAATCATTTTATCCAGACAATTTTCCGATATTCTGTAAATGCCCATGCTTTTATGCCAAAATGCCTAAATGCTGTTTGTAAATTACACATAATGTTTTGCTGAACACTATGTTCAATTTGCGTTTTTAACCATGCATATGATCTATTTTTTGCCTGAATTTGAAGTGATATACAAATCACATTCTTTATAAGGAACACAGAACACATAATAAAGAAACATCGCATTGATTTTCTTTTCGGGGACCGTAAGTATCTTTTTCATTCGGATATTTTGTGGACTTGGCAAGCGTCGTGTTTTATAAAAAAATAAAGTCCAAGCACACAGTTTTTCGAGTTGTGTGGATCTTTTTCCACCGACCTGCGCTTCAACATTAGAAGGTTAAAACTAATATTATATCTCAATTAAACGCCCTCAGAAGACATAGAATATAATATTGAGGACGTGTTATATGCGAAACATATTTTTAAAACATTTATGAAGATCAGCACAAGATCTAGTTCAACATGATAAAAATTTCATCAATTTTTCGATTAGTTAACAGGGAAATGATCGGATATTTAGTCACTTATTACGAATGGCGAAAGTTGATTCGATGATGTATGAAAGGTCAATAATATTCGCTAATATTAGCAATTGTGTTATCAAAGATTCGCAGTATTAAAATATAAGTTAAAAATAACTGAAATGTGATGAATTGTATTGAAATTCCTTAAACCTCTCACCACTGATTACTACCTGGGTTCTATACGTTTTACAATATGTGTAAACACGAGACTTCTGTGAAAAGATTTTGTAGATTTTCTCATTCATCACCACCACTTGTATAAACTGAGAAATCCACATTTACATATTTAGTCATACGATCCACTTACCACTTAGCAAAGCTTCCAAGTACAAATTGTTTATATCTCCTGACACTTAAACTATTTCGATTTCAAATATATATATATTCCATGTAGAGATTGCAGGTTACCTGAACACCGACGTACAGATGTGAGATGCAAGATAAGAGATTCCCTCACATAAATATCTGTTGATAAAGATTTCTGTATGATACATCAACTTGTATTCGAACATAATCTCTAACTTGCAGTTAATATTATAGTTGTGTTAGTGTACTTGAAGTTGCAATGTGTTGTGATTTTTAAAATACATAAATAAATAATACTCGATAAACGTGTCTTATAAATACGACATTTGCACAACAAATATAATATCCGATTCACTACCACTTTTTATGATATAATCTTAACATAGTATAATTTGATTTTTAAGCATGTTTATTAAATAAAATTATTGGCTTTGTATTTCTTTCGTATTGCGTATATGCTCTAACGCGTTTTCTGTTCAATGAAATGTCCTATTATCGCGTTCTCTAACTCTGATGGCAGCGAGTTGAAAACACTTTAAACGATCTGACCGTCAAAAATATAAAATCAAATAATTGCAACATTTGAGTTAGGCATGCACTCACATTCTGTTTTCGAAAATAATCATACCATGTTAATCTCAACGTTACTTAAAAACGATTGAGGGTGTTGATGAAAATAAAATATAATACTGCTCCTTAAATATGCACCCAGCCTATTATATAAGGTTTTCGTATCATGCTTATTGTGCTGAATAACCAAATAGTTATTGTCCCACGTGTTATATTTACAATTAATTTTAATATTTGCCAAAACAAAAAAATGAACGTGTGATAAGCGATAGTATTGTTCTTGCAATTAATATTTATGATATGTATAGTTTAGTTGTTGCTATACGACAGCTATTTACGATTCATTGACATTTTTTAGATGATATAACAATAATTGATATTCATTTGTATAACAGAAATCGATATTTTCAACAGTTCTTTCTAATTGCATTGTTTAATTTTTGAAGCTTATGATATCGACCATATGAATTTGCTTACTTGATTTAATTAGGATATAACAGAAGGTTTCGTCAAAACATGAAAGGTTCTTGCACGAAAGCAATTATACAAAGAAATACAGATCACATTACATTGTATCGAACATATAAACAAACAGAAAATTAATCGTGTAATTTGATGTTTTTTTCGTTATTTATGCACGTCATAATCAGTAAAAAATTATAACACTTCAAGTCAAAATGCCATAAAAGGTAAAAATACACAATCAGTCATCAAATAAAACAGAAAACGATGATACCATAATTATTTCTTCCAGAACGGTGTTATTTATATAAGCCCTTGCCAGAATCTTGCTAATAAGACACATAATTGAACGTGGAACAGAAGCGTCTTCTGTTGAAGCTCGTCTTCACCGGTGCATTTAGATGTGCGATCTAAGACTTCACATTATCTGGTAAAACCGTGATTGGTGGAGGTTAGTCAAAACAAACTCAATATTTCGTAATGAAATTCGGAGTCCGAATTGAAAGAAAATCAAACACAAGTTCGTACATGCGAAGCGCATGTGTACGTTGTGACATTTTATTTCATATGCGCTGAGTAAGACAAAGTATATGTATTAAATGATAGCTAGTAATTCAAAGGTAAGAAATATGAATATTATGGGGTGTGTGTAACGTAGTTGGTATTTATAAAGTAATATTGTAGACAATTATTAATAAATCTTTTATTACAAAAACCATGATTTCATAAATAGAATTCTTGAGTTTTGGAGAAAATTTATAGATGTTTAATTTTAAAGAATATAATGTAAAAGATGTTTAATTATAGAAAAAATAATGGTTTTAATAAAATTATAGAATCTTAATTTAAGTATTTATCAAATCATAAGAGAACGTAATTAAGTTTACATTAAAATGTACCAAAGTTATCACTGTGCAAATGAAAACGTGACTGCTATAGGTATATACTTAAAGATGTCAAACAATATAAGTTATGAAACACAGTCCAAATATACTTATCTTGAAAAGCCATCAAAAAATATTCGTTGACATGGTCAAATACGATTGTGTCTAGCATCTTCTGACCGCTTCATTGCATCGGAACATAAGATAATCGGTCAACCGACATATTTATAATGGTCGATCAGAAAATGTATGGTCAGTTTTGATTTTTCATTTTTCTTAAAATATAGTCTAAGTTTGACAATCGAGTAGAGCAGTCACGTTTTCTTGTCGTTGCGGCCATATTGGCCGCCGTGCTTTTAAATTGTATTTCACGAACATTTGCCAGCGTTGTAATATAACATATTCAACAGAAATAAATCGCGATGAAAAGAGAAATTGACTTTGTTTGTTACTGTGTGTTCTCCACGAACCATGTGTAATTACGTCACATGCGAATGGACGGTCGAATAATAAAGCTTTGTTTATATGACATGTTGTTGGTTTATGACCTCATCTTTTAACTGAGTGCCTTCGCTGCCATGTGTTTATTTGCATATATTCGTATACCGATTTTTCTGATTAAATAAGACAAAACAACTTGGCCGTGAAAGAAGAAGTTTTTTATAACACATCAAACAATAAATAGGTAAAGCCACGTTTTATTGGTACTTTACCATTATAACATTAAATAAGCAATTGACTTTCGTTGAAAAAATAACAGAACAATGAATAATCAACATTAATCCAATAACTATGAAATAACGCTCAGATTACTTTACCAAAACGTAAACGTTATATCTATATGTGTTTCGTGGTACCAAGGGAATTATCGGTAATTGTGCAGAAGCGCTTTCAGTGTCTTAACAAGTGCATATAGCTTTGACGAAAATTAAGTTATACTAGTGTAAAGCCGTGTTTGATTAAGGTATACCTGTAAATACCTAGTTATTTTATTGAAAGTAATTAATCGCAAGGCAGACTTAAACAAATTCGTAAAATCGTAGTGCATTTGTACTTCGTAAAATGTAAGTAATTTCTTTACATATATAATTACAAGCCTAATGCATCGGTAACGGCGCCTATACACCAAGCACGTTCTTAGGCAGTTCGACCACGTTCTGAAGAAAATGCAGAACGGGATGTGAACTTGCTTGAACGTGCAGTTTTGGTCAGAAAAAAATCTACATTATGATTAAATGACGCTCATACACAGTTCGCGCTACGTGCAGCTCGTTCATATCCCGACCTATTCCGTTGCCAGTCCGTCTTTATCCAGTTCATATCGGGTCAATTTTCCCATTGCCCCCGTTGGTATACCGTTTCCAGTCCGACCGAGCCCGTGCTCAGCCAGTTCGATCATGTTCGTACGCAGTTCTTCTTTATTCGTTGTGCAGTGGTAACTCGTTCAAATGCAGTTCTCAATCCACCCTACTACGCTCTTAGTACGTTTAGGACGTAGTTGTAGCCACGTTCTGCACGGCGATTATAAAACCGACTACGTTTCTGCCAGTTCTCATTTATGTTTCACGCTTTGAGCCGACCATACGTATATTTGTAATGCCTCCAAGAAATAATTCCGCCAAATTGGCAGTGCGGCTAAAGGCTGCCGCAATTAAAAACACACAAATCAATATCTCAACTAAAAACGTTAACAAAATGCAGAGGGTATTGAAAATCTTTAATCTGCCAAAACTAAAAATAAAAAGGAGCGCGCTGTGTCTCCGGTAGCTTCAGATGATGGATTTGCGTCCAGGTCGAGTAGTCAAATATCGGACGAAGATGACGCATCTTGCCAGAAACAAAAAAAGAAGAAAGCCGAAACCCACACAAATCTCACAATGGAACAGAAGGAAGCCATGGTTGACTGGCTAAAATCTAACGAAATCCTTAATAACAAGAAGCTTGATCGCTACAAAGAAAAAAGCCTTCCTTTAGGAAAAGCAAGAAGAAGTCATGGGTGTGAACGGTGATGAATTAAAGATCTGGTGCATCAGTCTTAGGTCCCGCTATACCATACTAAAGAAAACGAAATCTGGTGATTGTGATCCTGAACAGTCGGATAGAGACCAGTGGATTCTGAATAACTTCTCCTTTTTGGCTCCATTTACATACGAAGTGAAGAAAATAACTGTCGTAGGTGTAAGTATATCTTAACATTGCTATATATACAATTAAAAAACAAATTCTTTACATTTTCTTCTTTTTTGCTTTAGTCTAATAAGATGTACTATATACAGCTGAAAATTTAGATTGCAAAGATTGTAATAAAACTGTACATGTACTTATAAGCTACTTTTACTGTTGCAGCTCAAATCGAAATTACCTACACCAACAGCTACCTTTACAACCCCGTATTCGGTAGATTAAGAAGACAGCTGCTCAACATCTGGACTGATTTCCGACACCTCGAAGTCCTCCACAAGCAAACCTAGTGAGAACTTCAGTTCTGCAATCAGCGGAAGGATGGACTAGTTCATGGATATCCAGAAACGTTTCGTACACCATATGGGTAGACCAAAGACAGACCTCATAAAATAATTCTTTGTCGAATACTTTCGGGAGTCCGTGTACGATATTAGTCCTAACCTATGGGAAGATATGCACAGAGACATCACGAAGACTGTACTGGTGCATAAAGACAGAGATAATGATCGGAAAAGAGGCCAACAATATCAACCACCACCACCTCAAACAACAACAACAACAACAGGGCCTGCTAGATCCTTAGTGTGTTGGCAACCACCTCCTCATGTGTGGCCATCAACTGTGCAGAACCCAGTAATTGTTTGGGGATCCACAGACCCTGCATGGGTTAATCAACAAGTTCCTTATTACCAGCAATCATCCCAACAGAACCAGTCTCAGAGATATTTCAAACCTCAACACCAGCAAAACCAACAGAATGTCGTCCAGTCGCAGCAACAACCTTCCTCTATACCGCAACAGCGACAACCAGGCAGTCAGCAATGCAACTCTGTACTCAACACCCTTTAGTGCAATATTGTTGACTCACCGCCGGACAACAGCTTCCAACCTGAGTATACCACAATGCTGAGCAGGCCATTGCTAGACCAGGATCAACAGGAGAGTCCCTTTATCAATGACACTATTGCAAATCAGTAGATATAGTACGAGATATACTATTTGGATAAGATCATTTTTTAACTGTGTAGTTACATTTAAAATGGTTATTTTGTTGTTGCTGAAACTATGAAACAATATGTTTACCGTTATCAAGAAGAGTGGTACCTATGAAACTTAGTAAACTTGTTGTCCTGACTACATTTAGTTTAATATTTCAATAATTTGCGTTTAATAATGCCTTCGTTCAAATAATTTTATTTCGTTTTAAAATATTTTGACAGTGTATATCTACATTTAATCTAAAACATATTTGGTTGCTTAAGATACTCAATGTTAAGTACATTTACTATAATTATGTGCTTTATTTTATTCTTATTTAATGTTGAAAGTAATCAACGAATACAATGATGAGCATTTCGTAGTGTTGTTTTATTTGCATACAAGTTTAAGAACATCTTGATAATGTTGATAATGTGTTTTCATGTTTTAACCTTATTTTCTTACGAAATTATGCTCTTTGCCATTCATATCAATTGAACTATATCATTTACACCGAAATACAACGACTATAACAAAGATTGTTCTCTAAATGTCATGTTATATGGCATCTATACACCAGCCATCCATTCCTGCCATGACACAAGTCCAGCAGGACTGTTGAAATAGTATTTTAAGAAGTTATGTTGTTTCTACGTCTGATAGGTTGACGTCTTGTCTCCATAAACCAGGTAAGATATTGTGAGCACCATATTCGTTATCCAATTTAATGTTCTGAATAGCCGGGTTTCTAATACGGATGAAGTTATGAAGGCACACACACGATTCAATGATAACCTGTACAGTCAATGCCATCTGTTGCATCGTTGACACGAGGCATCTCCAACGTTGTGCCAAACTACCGAAGGAATTTTCTACCACACGTCTTGCTTTGGAAATCCTGTAGTTGGCAATCAGTTCCTCTCTTGTCAGAGTGCGGCCCAAGAATAGCTTCATGAGGTATGAGCAAAGGCCAAATGCAGCATCTACATGTACTTGCAGAAAGTATGGGAAGTCCTGGTCATCGTTTGGCAAGGGTGACGGACGAGGAAGTCCAATAGAGCCAAATATTCTTTCAGTTCCGACTGGTTGTAGATCTGAGCATCGGACTGGCTTCCCAAACCACCAACAACGATCCACATAAACTTAAAGTCTGCATCCACCAAGGTCATAAGGACGATTGAAAAAAGCCTTTGTAGTAATGGTACATGGTCCCCGTCTTTGGAGGCTTTCTAATGGCGACATGTCTCCCATCCAGAGCTCCACATGATTGTTGAACATTCCATCGCGTCTTAAACTCATCGGCAACGCGTTCCCAAGCGTCACTATAAACAGGAAAATCAATAACGTCATGTTTCAGCTCCATCACCAGTGCATCGCATGCTTTTCCGATACTAAGCCTAATGTGTTTATGGCTACCCGGAAATCAAAATGAAGGGTGGCATAGCTATCTTCTGTTGCCAGATGACGGAGAGTGATAGCGAGCTTCATTTCTGATTCCAAAGCCCCTCTGTAATTGGTGTCACTTTTCTCTATTAGTGGGGTGATGCGTTAGGAAAGCTCGTCAAACATTGGCGGGGTGATTCTCAAAAAGTTGTAAATGGACTCTTGGTCGTCCACGCGGAGCTCTTCCATCAGCTGATGATAATGGCCTACGGCTATTCTTCTCTCTGGTTTTAACCAATTTCTCACCCAACAAGTTCTGTGTTGTCTCCGCTTTCTTTCTCGGCCCAACAAAAAATTATATTGCTGCTCTGCTTCTAACATAAATTGCACGAAGCCAACATTAAAAAAATTAACAGCTCAAAGATTTTCCATGTGTCAACTTAATGTCACAAATGATGAATTTTGAGACAACGACCTCTATTTATATGCACATTGTCTGAACGTATTGTATCTACGGTTTGAACGTTGTAACAACTGCATTGAACGAGTACATCGTACTTGGAACCTACTGCGAACTCCTTAAAACGAGTACAACGTACTAAGAACTTACTGAGAACTTATAGAACGTGCTGCAAACGTTGTTAGAACTTATCTTTTAGTTTAATTTTATTTACACGAAAAAAGATAGTACTTGAGACGTAGTGAGGACGGGGTCGGTCTGTCTGAGAACGGATTGGACAGACTAGAAACGGACTCGATCGGTGTGGCATCGTACAGGTAATTTCGGTCCGATCGCACTACGTTCTGGCACGTTCCTAACCCGACCTTACTACGACCTATCCTTAGAACGTCCGTTCCGTATCCAGTACGTTGTTACTACGTTTAATTGTAGAACGGGATGATCGAACGATAATTTTGAGTAGGCTCAGAGTTCTGAAACACCTCTCCCGTTGAACCCCGTTCCAGGCCGTCCACATAGTTCGAAGACAGTTCGGAACGCGTTGCTACTACGATCACTCCGTTCTCACACATTTATTCACATTTTTCAGAACGTACTTCGAACGGAGTCGGTGTATCGGGGTTTAACAAGTGATGAGCCCTGTTATTGTAAAGATAAAGAACAGGTCATCGTACGATATTGTAGGTAAGGTTTCGAATAATAGAGTAGGAAGGTGACAGCAGTATTTTGAAGACCTCAGTTGAGCAGTTTGTTAATAAAGTGCTTCACATTTTCAAATCATTCATTTGCATATTTCTTCTGCACTATAAATTATGAATGGTTCATAATGACAAGTAACACATTGGAATATGTTTATTTCTTAAAAGACAGCACAGCCTTTAATTCAAAGGCTCAAAAACAAAATCAAGATATACAGCGGTATATTATATTGTGTGATTGCTTTTGTATGGAATTTCTTAAGACAAGTTCAAGTGGCGGATCCGAGTAAGATTACAAATAGATTTGATTTTACTTCGCAAAGTAATATTGTGTTATTTAAATACGTGTTAGGTATTAATTTATAAATCTAAACGATTTCAGTTTAAAAAATAATACAAACTAAGAAAGAATCGGTCTTCAGAATATCTTTCCGGGGATATACGGTGGGTACAGCGTACACTAACAGTTTTGCTGATTTATACAATTAAATGAAATATGAGTTTCACGCAATATTACGTTGCGCTATATTTATGTGCCGTATTTTTTTATCTTTTCTGTCGTATATGCAGACTAAGCAAAATTTTGATTTTGAGATACAATTAACAAAAATGTTAAGAAATATGTACTTAGTAACCCTTCAAATATGAAACACTTATTGGCATACATTAAACAATCGTTGTAAATTTGAAATCCTAAAAATATGAATTCCGGAATTGATTTTGCTATCAAATTTCTCCTGCCAAATCATCTAAAATAATCTTTATCAAAAGTTATCTTCATAAGCCACGCCGAAACAGCAGGGCGATAAGGAATGTAGGCATGTGCTATCATTTATACATCTGGAAAAATATTAATCGTTAACAGAAATTCTCGATGAGGAGAACAGTCACCCATAGAAAGTGATTAATTGCAGACGAAATAAGTTGCGGAATAATCGAGCTCGCAAGGTGGTATTGTATAATCACTTTGAAAACGGTTCGTTGATGAAACACCAAATGGTACAAAATGTTCTAATGAGCTGGCCAAATGTTTCACACTCGGGTATCGACACAAAGGTATTATTCAAGTTTCAAATCGCGTCTCACCAAATCAAAAACAACAGAAAAAAGTATTGTTGATGCTAGGGACTGTAAAGCGTTCCTTCCTTTTAGGCACAAACACAGTTCGATAGTTCGATTTGATTCGTTATGTATTTAATTATTATAGCATCTAGAAGGAGTTTCGAATTGGCATACGATAAAGTACATACACGTTTTACATCACCATCCAACTCAATTGTATAACAGCTGTGGTAAGCGATTAGGTAATTCTCTGTGGATACTAATATTTTGATAAACGATCACAGACACGACTTATTCATCAAAGACATTACCCTTTTAATTTCACTTCAGTCCTTGAATATAAACGTGTGAACAAATTAGTTACTAAGATTCAACACACTGTTTTCAACGGTGTAAATAAGCATTTGAACAGTTACTTTATTCTAGGCGTCCATTTTCCATTTCTCCCGAAAATTGAAAATTAGTCTTAACAGTTTCATTCGAGCTTAATATTCCAAACACTTAAAGTCAAACTTAAGTTGTGACATCCTGGTATCTTTACATCCTCAAATCTTATAGCATTGGGATAAAGACATAAGATTTCGCATTGTTATCACATTTCGTTCCAAACTACTTGTAGCGTAATTGCGTATTGTTCATGGAAAAGACACAGTAACCAACAAAGTTCATTTCTGATTTCTTTGCGTTTTATTTCTGCTTATTAACACAACACAACGTTTCCAAAATGTTTGTCAAATACAAGATACATGCGAAGCCCGCAATGGGCCCATCCCGCGAAAGCCAGCAATAATGCGACTTGTATGTTCGGCCGTTTAAGTAAGACTGTCCTTCATACAACGCAGATGCCAATTTATACAATAATGGACAAATAAATTGGGTGACGGCTGTCTGGATGATTGGCTTTAACATGAGTTGAATTACCTGATACGGGATGGCTTTATGTGTGACTTACATATCTTGTTCATATATATGCCAATAATTAAGCGAGACCACGTTTGTTTAACTGCATATATGAAAGTTCACCTGTCATTTAACATGAAAATATACACAAATCAACAGTGCTGCATGTGTTTACCATAGACATAACTAATTAGTGAGCCCAGCCATGGGCAATAACTTGGTGCATTTTTCTCGTCTAATTTGACGATGACATATGATGCCCATTTATGCATTTCTTCATGAAGACAGATATTATGTATTCAGTTACACCGAACAAGGAATATACATGAAATACACCAATTATGCGACACACCTCATTTTCATTAAAGAAAGATTTTATATTTTTATGATTTAAAATCTTTAGAAAGATCAAATCCTGAATGACAAGTGTCTTACAATATCATGTTTCAATGTTAAATAACGTTGATCGATTGTCCACGTAACACTACAGGCGTTGTTTGACTAGTGACTTCCTGTGCTGTCCATTCGAAGTAGGTATTGCCCGGGTTGAATATGTACCTGTTGCTGTCAAGTAGATGTCTTGGTTTGTTGTTTTCTGTCTATGTTGATTCATGGGTGATGTTATCTACCATTGCTGTCGTGAAGAAGCTCTATCTATCGCCAAGCTGTGTAGGCAAATCGCACGTGGTCGGTTGCACTCATCTGCGTATCAAGGTTCACATCGAGGCTGGATATGTCATCGTGGTTTCTGTTGTTTTTGTCGCTGAACCAGCCGTCATCACGTCGTTGTTTCTGTTGTTGAATCCATCGTGATATTGTCTCTGGATATGGTGTTGATGCGTACCGCGTTGCTTATCAATTGTGACGTATGTTAAAACCTTTGTGATCGCATTGTTGTTTCTGTTGTTGTTGATTGTACTTTTGTTCTTGGTTCCAGCGTCTTCATTTCTCTTGGGACATTAAGATCTTCTATTGGCCATAATGCTCACGAGGTATTAACTATAGCAGTGTTCTCCTTGATGTCTTAGGCCTCGGAAGTATCATTCCAAATGCGTTATCTACGCACGTCAAACAGTTGAACGGCTGCATCTACTCTATAGTGTTTATCGTCACAAGTATTGTGTCCAGTGTTGCGTCACTTGTTGTCCTTCGAAATCTTCTGGCGTTGGTCTTCTTTTAGCGATAGAACCAGGTATTCACTTTGAGAGTAAACGCCGTGATGTTCCATTCTAATTATGTTGTTTGTTTCTTCTATTCGTTGTGGAAGGCGTTGTCTCGCGAAGTCGCTCTTCTTCGGCGTTGTCTTCAAATCTGGATATTTTTTATCTGCGTCGTGGTGATACAAGTATCAGTTGTTCAAAATCATGGCAAACATTTATAAATATCCCCTTAGTTATTGTTAAATATCGTCATGACAACTTACTGTGATATCTTTTGCAAAAAAATAAATTCTTTACAACGAAAAAATATTAGTCAATTCCTCAAAACAAACTTCGGATAAGTACATGACAGTTTGACATCTGACAAGCCATTTACTTAATATGACTTGTGTACCTCCTTAGGCATAATCATTTTACGCACGTGCGGCCAGTAAATGTTTGACAGGCGCGCGCCACTTTATTGACCTAGAGTAATGGGTAATGATAGACGTACCTGTTCATATCATGGTTTCATAAACCTCATCTTTATCACTATAGTTTTGCCGTTGGGCATAGATTTATTGACATGTTTGACCTGTGCACGTGTAAAAATGCGCAAATATGACAAGGCAGACTTTTATATATATGCATTCATAATATAAGAACGCGTATCGGTATACTTCAAAATTCAGGTCTTTGCTCCTAATCGAACTACTCAAATAATTCTTATGCGACATCGCATCTTCTGTCCATAGCGTAATTTGCTTCGATGGCACAGGGATAAATTCTCTTACTCATGAGGACGCTAAGGTTATCAGAACCTCGGGCTCGGTATGTCCGAACGCTGATCAGTCAGCCGTGCTCATAAAATATAATTGTAACCCTTAAACAATTATATTAGAAATTTAATGCGTACATATCGTTATATTTTCATTGCGCTATACACGTCAGATCGCATTAAATTCTTACTTACAATTACTCAAGACCTTCAATATTACCGATATCCTACATATATTTGCATCAACACAATGACGAATATACATATTTACATAATATTTTTTTTTGTGTGTCTGCCCTATTCATATTCGCAATCAACATTATTTTTCTTATTTCATATTTTCTTTCTTTTACAATTCGGAAAACTATTTTTAAATTTTCCAATAATTTTATTTATTCGTCCTCTTTAATTTTCTTTATCATTCTAATAAACAAAACCCGCCTTATTTTCTTTATTAAATAATGATCAAAACTGTCTTAAATAATCTAAATTCCTAAATTCTTAATTCTGCCAATGTAAAATACTAGGTAAATTCTTTGAATATTTTTTATATTTGTTCCTTCTTCGAGTTTTTCTATTATATTAATAAATAAAATCATCCACAAATTTTCTTAATTAAAATAATAAACAAAACTGTTTTGAATACTCTTATTTTTCTCGTATATTTTAATTTAATTAAAATTTACAAACATTCTAACAATTTAAAATGTATTGGTAAGCAAAAAAACCATAAGTCCGTACATAATCCTATATTCTAACAATACCAAAAATATATAAAAATTCTTTAAATACTCTCTGTGTGTACACCTTTAATTTAATGATTTCCATAACTCATTAAAATAATGTAAAACTCAAATATCTCTTTTTATTCTCAATTCACCGCTTTTTATAAAAATGTGCCGATAAATGCAAAATTGGCATGATTTTGATATTTGTAAAATTTGTTCGTACATAATCAACACTATTATATTTAACATCTAACTACATTAAATTCTTTAAAACAATTCTTAAAAATTTCGTTGTCATGACGCCTTTTACTTTAATGTTCTACTTTATAAATTTTGAAATTCCCTTTCCAAGTTTGCCGTAATTTTTTTAAACAACTGACCTGAATTCTTGTCGCGTTGTGGTTGTGATGTTTTCATTTTTTCGGCACGTGATCGCACTTGTGATCGTACTTCGGTCGTATCCATGGTACACGGCTCCATAAAATGTTCTGTGTAGCGTAATTGCGTATTGTTCATGGAAATGACACAGTAACCAACAAAGTTCATTTCTGATTTCTTTGCGTTTTATTTCTGCTTATTAACACAACACAACGTTTCCAAAATGTTTGTCAAATACAAGATACATGCGAAGCCCGCAATGGGCCCATCCCGCGAAAGCCAGCAATAATGCGACTTGTATGTTCGGCCGTTTAAGTAAGACTGTCCTTCATACAACGCAGATGCCAATTTATACAATAATGGACAAATAAATTGGGTGACGGCTGTCTGGATGATTGGCTTTAACATGAGTTGAATTACCTGATACGGGATGGCTTTATGTGTGACTTACATATCTTGTTCATATATATGCCAATAATTAAGCGAGACCACGTTTGTTTAACTGCATATATGAAAGTTCACCTGTCATTTAACATGAAAATATACACAAATCAACAGTGCTGCATGTGTTTACCATAGACATAACTAATTAGTGAGCCCAACCATGGGCAATAACTTGGTGCATTTTTCTCGTCTAATTTGACGATGACATATGATGCCCATTTATGCATTTCTTCATGAAGACAGATATTATGTATTCAGTTACACCGAACAAGGAATATACATGAAATACACCAATTATGCGACATACTAAAAAAAACTCGCGTCATCGAAATGAGTAATACAATTTTACACGCATGTGCAGTTTGCAATTGCTTTTTCATTCCTTAAAGTAGTTAAAAGAACGCTGTGTACGTTTGATCGCCCAAAGCTTTGATTTGTATACTCTACATTGTTAAAGGTATATATTGCATGTATATATTAAAATAAATTAATTAAATAATTTTGCAACAATTTAAACAAACATTTATTCAAAAACAATGGACAGTGACACATTGAAATCTTAATGTGTAAGGATACATCGATACATTTCATTTTTTCTGTTCGGACATTAAATTATTTTTGGTTCAATTTCAATACATGTACATGTATGTACGATATTTTGCTATGGTCTTCTCATAGTCGAGAGAACAGTGTATAAGATTTGGCGTACATAATTTTGAATTTTCTTTTCTTATTTATAAAAAACATTTTTTTTATGCTTTTTGTGGGCGGTATTAGGGGTGTGAAAGGGGTGGGTGATATGGAAAGAGTCGACGCTGTTTTTGTGTCGTTCCGACTATCCCCCCGTTATTCTATCCGTTCACACTATTGTTTACAACAATAAAAGCAATTGATCTCTTTATTGAAAACTGACTTGATCTTCATATTAAAAGGGGTTAACATCGATAATCGATTTTGCTGTCATCTGAATATGCATTGTAGACGCAAGCAACATTTTGTATTAAAGATTGCAACAGGCGATTTGTTTAAAACAAATGTGCTCATATTTAAGGGGTATAGTTAAATTTAAGTTTTCTTTGATTAATCAATGTTCCTCACAAACTGTTTGTTGAAATGTATGTTTTTCTTTGTCACTGAAATCATATAAATAAACTCAACTGTTACATTTTGAATGTTTAATATTTAATAACAAACTCATTCATTTATGTTATAAAACCATTCTTAAATATCACAACAACGTCGCGTGTGTAATTGAATTTTATTGCTGTAAATTATAACTATTGTATATTGTAATATGCAACATAGATACTTTTCGCTCATAAGAAGTCTTATACAATTATTTCAATATCAAATATCATAATCAACATTTACTTAACTATAGCGCGTTCGATATATTCTTATTCTACAATATCAGATGGAATCTGAGCTAAATTTTATCTACCACATTATTTGCGAATGCGCATGGATTTCGTTTATGTATTACTAATAATGCTCAATGCAATATATTCATGTTGTACAAAAATATTTTTCCGCAAATCTATTGCCTATTATGATGCCAATCCCAGCCTTAAAGCATAACTGACTTATCTTTTTTAACATTATTTTACCATTAATTTCCGGTAATATACCGAATAACGAAAATTCCAAGTACGTGAACATGGAATTAAACAAATAAACAAGTGCAACTTATAAGCAAGTCATGACTTGTTATTATTATTAAAGCCCTGCAAATTTAGATACCAGTTAAGCTATTGGTTCCACGGTATAGCATTGATTCTTCTATCACTACATACGGTTAATTTAACAGTTTCCGGTTTTAAATTTACATAAAATTGTAATTGAAACAAGATTAAACATCACGAAATAATACATTCTTAAGCCTAAAATGCTTTTCTGCTGAGTGTTTTATGCTGATCAATGCACAGTTTACTACAAAAACAAAAGGGCATGTTGTTTTATCTAAGACATGTGCTAACATTATTTAGAATGTATCGTGATTTATGTATTTCTTATCTTACAATCATATGTTATATACGTAATTCTTTAGAGAACCACATATCCGTTAGAATATATGTGATGTTTTGCTACGATATTTGTTACACATGCCTATATGCTGTCTTAATATATAACCGGATATCTCAACAACAATTTATAGAAACGATCACAGGTTCTGATATTATGCAATAAATCGTGATTGCCCGACGTGTCATTCTTATATAATGTGATACTTTGAATCTATTTTCGGCCATATTTAGACGAGCATAGTGAGAAATTATGTGTATGCAACAGTAATGCTAAACGTACAGACTCATACTAATTTTAATGTTGCACTTAATTTACTGTATAGTTCATATATTGGGGTTCAAGAAAGACAATTTCAAAAAGAATGTTTACAATCACAACTCATGCTTCTAAAGTACAAATAAAGAGACTGAATGCTGTTTGTTATATTTAATTAAGCAATATCAAACACCAATTGCGCAGTTTCAGTGATCTTCTAGTGCTATTATCTCAGTGTATGTAACATCAGTATGTTTACTTTTGTCTCAATATACTACGATACAAATCATTTCGCGTGGGTGAGAAGACAATCTTAAGTGAACTTGTAAATGTCTTATTAAATTTACATGACATATTGGGCGGCAGAAGATGAGCACTTTCGGATCAAGGCAGCCGATTTGGATTGCTGGGTTACTGGTAGTTTGAATTATTTCATGTCCAACCCGTTTGTAAGTGCATTAGTCTATAACAAAATAACCATACTAAATTGAAGCTGATTATTTTTGTTAATAAGAATTCAGAAAATATCAAATTTTTAAATTACAAATGGAGAATTTAATGATTTGATTAAAGTAAAATTCAAACACGTCTTGACAGGACAGCCTGTTCATTATTTTAGATTTTAGATTCCAATATTATATTAATCGTTATAAATGTATAAAATGTTTTAATATATTTTACTTTTATTTAAAAATATATAAATATATATAAATATATAAATATATATATATATATATATATATATATATATATATATAAATATATATATATATATATATATATATATATATATATATATATATATATAAATAAATATATATATGGTAAAATTGACCGGACTGTCAGTGGACCATCCCGACCGTTTTGCCCTATTGCCCTCTTTACCGAAGAACGCGCGAATGACGTAATCATGACGAAAGTGTGTGCAGTAAACAACCCTCTTGACAGGACGTTCCTTTATATCTTGCGGAGAGTATTTCTGCGCTTGTACACACTGTAGACGATGGAATCTACCCCAAGCAACTTGCTTAGGTAAGTTCTATAGTGTTTTATAGCATAAGTACTATAATTGGCGCTGCGAGCACCAAACTTGCAGTATTTTCACTTATAAACAATCGGCTATTTTTAACCGTCAGCGTTCAAAGTCAGCCATCTTGAAAATAAATAAAGTCTCATTTAAATTTAAGTTTCCTATCGTTGTTTTGTTCACTTTTAGTGAATACAATATTTCTTTAATATACTTAAAGTACTTTTCATTAAACTAAACCGATTTCGTCGGATTTTGTCAGCTTATTGCCTAAATTTTAGGTTTATCTATTTACGTCATATTGCGGTTCGCTGAACCGTTTAACAGCTCATCTGTGACGTCTATTTTTAGGTTGTTTATGTTTAATGTGTTGAATTGTGAATTCTATTTAAATCATCACACGTTTATATTTAGAGCAGTGTTTATTTACATTGCTCTGTCGCATCTGTAACTTGTTTCAGATATATAAGCCATCTATATTAAGCTGGCTGTACATTTGAATTGTGATTGTTTTGTCTATTGTCTATCGTCAGGCGAATCGCCACATTTTTAGGTAATCAGCATAACGTTTCAGTAGAGTATTTCTACTACTCAATTTAATTCTGATAATTTCACATTTTCATCATTAATAATTCCGCTATAAGTGATGATGGATTTGAGTGTTCTTCGTATTGAATTTGATTGTTTCATTGAATTTGTTTGTGTAACTGTATTGTAGTGAAAACAATTCACTATTTATCAAGTATTAATTGGTGAATTTCTAACTTTTTCTCTCTTTGGGTGTATTTATATACTCAAATAGATATCAGTAAAATTTGATTTGTTATTATATCACAATTTCACTATAGTTATCGAGTAATAACTGGTAAATTTCTGACTTGTTCTCTTTGGGTGTATCTATATACTCAAATAGATATTTTATCAGCAAACATTAGAAACATTGATCTGTGACTCAATTACAATTTCACTAGTTATAAGGTAATAACTGGTGAATTTCTTAAATTTTTCTTGAGTATTGATATACTCATACAGATATTTTATCATTAGAAATTATTATGCATTGATTTGTGATTAAATCACATTTTTACAAGTTATAAATTAATAACTTGTGAATTTTTTGCTTTTCTTGTTGGGTATAATTGAAACATAATTTCACTACATGTGAGATTCAATACTTGTTACTTTTATTGAAATTCGTGCTTTAATTATTAAATTGTATGCCATCATTGTGTTTGTGTGTTTTTCAAATGCAATGTTATTTCAAGTTTACGGGGTATTTGAATGTGTAATATTCCCGTGATTGTTTTTGTCTGCTTGCACATTTCAATTTGTGTGACCTATATTTCATTATAATATACGTGCATTGTGTGTGCTGTTTACCCATAAAATTAAAATCGGCGTTGCAATATTTGTCCGCTATTTCTTTCACACATTATTTTAATTACATAAATAAAAAAAAAATGAATCGTGTTCAACTAGTGGATATTGACACGGCGCCGGTAACGGAACTACAAACGGTTCCGGGTATCGGCGCCAGGGTGGCCCAATCAATTGTATCGTACCGGGAATTTCACGGTAGCATTACACCTGATGCTTTGGTCAAACTCCCGTATATACGACCATCAAGTCAAATGTGGAATATGATAAGATTTAGCAAATCTGAGTCAGGGACCGTAAATGAGTTGGAAATTGTGAATGAGGGTGAGGATGAAGGTGAGGGGTTAGAGGCAGCTAGTGAGCTAGTCGTTGTCCCGGATACCAATTTGGGTTTGGGAGTAATAGAGAGGGTGACGGCAGCGATTGATAGTGCGTCCCTCAGTGGACCTCCTGCATCATATATCAAATCATCTGATGCTAAGAAGGGGGATCAGGGGGCAAGGTCAAAAGTGATACAGGAAAGGACGGAGGTAGGGTTTAATCAGGGGTCAGTGGAACAGTCTGTACAATATCTGACTGTGACACCATCGCCAATGCCAATGGAGCCTAAGTCTGTTCACTACCAGGCCGCAACTCAGCCCAGTGCGGCAATAGGGTGTCAGCAGAGGTCATTAGAGCAACCTGTACAGTATAGGTCTGTGACTTCGACACAATATATTCCGATGAACCATAGTGTGCAGTCTGGTTCATACCAGGCTATGGCTCAAATGCCCCAGGCACATGGGACGTACCCTGTTCAGTTCCATGCCATGGGGCATGGGGCACAGCCTGGTCAGTATCAGATCATGACACATGTGCCGGTATCACAAGCGGGTCAGCTGCAATATATGTTGGTTGGATCTCAGGGTCAATTAATTGACCCTGTAGACCAGCCACATATGACATATATGACCTCGCCTGTACAGTCAGGGTATGTTGCCGCGCCACAGGTGGTACCTACACCGCAGGTGTGCAGGAGCGTAGCAACCCCACGTTGTGTTTCGCGACATGCTACACATGCGGTGCGCGGTGCTACAAATAACACGGTTGCACCACCTGTTGGCCAGAGAGCTATGCTTTTAGGTAAACAAAAATCTAGAATCCAGTCCTTACCTAAAGCACTGGTCTATGATGGCCGGGGAAGCTGGCATGCTTTCCTGACCAAATTTGAAAAATACGCGGGTATTTTCGAATGGGATGACTTTGAGAAGCGGGATTTCTTGTGTCTCTGTCTCACCGATAAGGCAAGTGAGTACTATGCCTTAGTGATGGACAGGGAGGTGGAGCTGGGCTACATAGAGGTAGTTGACAAGCTCGAGAGGAGGTTTGGTTACCGGGAATTGCCGGAAACGGCAAGGGTAACCTTTTCGGGTGCGCGACAGGGAGAGGAGGAGTCTGTGGATGATTGGGCGGACAGGGTTTTGACCCTTGCTGGCAAAGCCTTTAGGGGTTTGCCAGAGGAGTATATGGTGCAGGAAGCGATTTTGAAATTCTGCATGGGAGCTAAGGAGAGAGAGGCTGGGGAACAAGTTATAAATCAGCGGCCTGTGTCAATAGAACAGGCAATTGACAAACTTAAATGGGCTATCCATACTCACGGGTTAATGTATGGAAGACCAAAGTTGGTGCGAAAAGTGGAATGTGAGGGGCAGGTAGAGGTTGCTGAGGTGAAGGTGGCCTCTCAGAATAGACTGGTTGAAAGGGTGGTCAAGTTGGAGGAGAAAATGGACATCCTGATGGGTAAACTTGACCAACTGTTGGCAAGACCCACCAGAAGTCAATCTCCATCCCCAGCCAGACGCCAATGTTTTAATTGCAACGAGGCAGGGCATTTCAAAAGGGACTGTCCTAAACTTAGGAGCAGGACACCGTCCCCGGCTAGGGGTGACCGCTGTTACCGTTGTAACGAGCTTGGTCACATGGCCAGAGATTGTCCCAAACAGGCAAGTGATAAAGTCGGTGATACCCCTAGAGAAGGTAGGAAGGTGTCTTTTGCCGATTTAAACGGCAAGGGGTCAGTGTAGAGGGTCCAGACCTGATCCACAATGATAGGGGCCCACCGGTCATAATCAGACAGATAAGGTCTGATTCGATGTTCCGGGTTAAAGTGAGGCTGAACGGCCTTGCAGTACAGGCTGTAGTAGATACGGCGGCTGAGGTTACCTTGGTTTCGGACCGGGTAGTGGCTCAGTTGTCGGAAAAGGTTCCGGTGTTGGAACATGTGTACATGAAGACTGCAGGGAGAGGTCTGCAGATGAATGGTTCCATTGTGGGACCAGTAACCACCCAACTGGGTGATATGGTTTTTCAAGAGAGGGTTTATGTAGCCCCTATTGAAGATTGCATGTTGCTCGGGCTGGATTTCTTGAAAAAGCATGGAGCCACTATCGATATCGTAGGGGCCACCATGTGTTTAAATGGCCAGGTAGTTCCCATGGCTCAAGAAGGAGAGTTAGTGGAGGCAAGAGTGGCAAATGTGACTGTCGCTCGAACTGTTGTCATACCACCCAACTCGGTGGCCATGGTAAAGTGCTCTTTGGGAAAACCAATCGGCACCTTTGCAGTGGAGGCTGAGTGTGGTGATGTGATAGTGCCTATGTCGGTCCATGTTAGTGAGGCTGTGCTACGGCTACCAATGGTGAACATGTCGGGTCACCATGTAAGGCTCAAGCAAGGGAAATTGGTTGGAAAGGCAGATGAGGTACGTTTAGTGAGACCATTGCCCGAGGAACTGACCTCAGTAAAGGTGGTACGAGAGGCGGCAAAATGTGATAAAGATATCACGGTGCCAGACCATCTCAGAGACCTTTATGAACGTTCGAAATTAAACTTGAGCGATGAAGAACAGGTGCAGGTGGCTGGGTTCTTACGTGAGTTTGAGGATGTATTCGCTAAAAACGAGTATGATCTTGGCAATTTTACTGCTGTTTAGCATTGCATAGACACGGGGGAAGCCAAACCCATTAGGCAGAAAATGCGTAGGACCCCTGTCGCCTTTGTAACGGAGGAAGAGAACCATCTTAAAAAGATGTTAGAGGCGGGGGTGATCCAGCCGTCTAACTCAGAATGGTGCTCCGCGCCTGTGTTAGTTAGAAAGCGTGATGGGTCCGTTAGGTGGTGTGTAGATTACAGGGGGTTGAACTCAGTCACGGTGAAGGACGTGTATCCTTTGCCCCTGATTGAAGACTGTATAGACATGTTAGCTGGCCAGAAGTGGTTTTCAAAGCTGGATGCTAATTCTGCTTATTGGCAGATTAAGATCAAGGAGTCAGACAGAAAGAAAACTGCTTTCACAACTAAGTATGGGCTATTTGAGTTTGTCCGGATGGCATTCGGTCTATGTAATGCACCGGCGACATTTTCTCGGGTTGTAGGCTTAGTACTGCAGGGTTTGAACTGGAACAGTGTTCTAGCCTTTCTTGACGACATCCTTGCTATGAACAAGACATTCGCTGAACATATGCTTACAATACGGGGGGTATTCGTCAGATTACGCCAATACCAACTGAAATTAAAACCCGCGAAGTATGAGCTGTTTCAGCATAAGGTGGAGTTCTTGGGGCGTACTGTAGGACCAGAGGGTTTGGGGTTGTCCTCAAATGACGTTAGGGTGGTGGTAGACTGGCCAGTTCCAACCTGCTCTAAAGATGTAGAACGTTTCTTGGGATTGGTAAATTACCACCGAATGTTCATATCGGATTATGCCGGACGGTCGAGGGCGCTGTATGAAATAGTTAAAGACTATCAGTGGGGGGATGACCAAGATACGGCCTTCCTTGATTTGAAGGAGGCCCTAATGTCCGCCCCGGTTTTAGGACTTCCTAATCGGAATGACCCTTTTGTACTTGACACCGATGCTTCTGATAAAGCAATTGGTGCGGTTCTCAGTCAAATACAGGCAGGGGCTCCTAGGGTTGTTTGTTATGGGTCATATGCGCTGACTAAAGAACAGAGGCGGTATTGTACCACGCGGAAAGAATTGCTAGCGGTAGTGAGGTTTACTCGACAGTTCCGCCACTACTTGCTGGGCAAACGTTTCACGGTTCGCACGGACCACAGTAGCCTTACTTGGTTATTGAATTTCAAGGAGCCACAAGGGCAGATAGCTCGCTGGATGGAGGAGTTGAGCCAGTATGATATGGACATAGTCCACCGTGCTGGCAAGAAACATGCAAATGCTGATGCATTGTCACGATTGCTGGTTGATGGAGGAGACCATTATGAGCATGGTGTAACCCTTGAGGTTTTGCCATGTGGTGGTTGTCCGAAATGTACTAGGGCAGAAGAACAATGGGGTGGGTTTATTCGCGAGGTGGATAACGTTGTTTCTCTAGCACCGGTCATAATCCAGGAGGTAAGAACCGGAGAAGACTCTGGTGTCGAGAGTACTGATAGAGCCGCCCCAGTCCAGGACCGGGACGCTCTTCTTAAAGAACATCAGTGGGCGGATGACGACTTCCGGTTTATCCGGAAGTGGTTATTGCATGGTACCGAGCCTCCTGATGGAGAGTTGTTTCTAGCAAACGCAGCTTCCAAGTTTTATTGGATTAATCGCCAATGTTTTAAATTGGAGGCGGATCTGCTTTGGCGAATCGACCCAAAGTCAGATCGTCAGCAGTTATTGGTAACACGGGAATTGCGCCATGAGATCCTGGTGCTGAACCATGATATTCCTCTGTCAGGACATCAGGGCGAACAGCGTACTATTGAAAGGGTTAAGGCCAAGTATTTCTGGTACCGCATCTCAAAGGACATAATCAAGTACGTATCCAGTTGCCCGCGTTGCTCTGTAAGCAAAAAACCTAACCGTAAGGCTAAGGGCGAGATGATAAAGTTTCATTCTGGACTCCCAATGGAGAGGGTGCACATTGACTTTCTAGGTCCTTTGCCCTTAACGAAAAAGGGAAACCGGTATGTGATGATGGTGGTGGATCAGTTCACTAAATGGGTAGAATGTATACCGTTGCCTTCGCAGACCGCTGAGGTTACTGCAGAGGCAGTGGTAAATCAAGTGTTCTGTAGGTATGGGGTACCTATGGAAATAATGACTGATCGGGGTACCAACTTTGAGAGCATTCTGTTCACGCAAATGTGTAAATTATTGCACATTCATAAGACGCGAACAACTGCCTATCGACCAAGCACCAATGGTCAAGTGGAAAGGTACAATCGCACACTCATGGATGCAGTCCGTTGCTATGTAGGTTCCCGAGAAAATACTTGGGACGAAAATCTACCGCAAATCGCGGCGGCAATGCGTTCATCAGTGTGTAGGAGTACTGGTTTCACCGCTAACCGTATGATGCTAGGGAGAGAGGTTTATACTCCTGCTGAGTTGGTTTACCCATTACCACCTCATGAGGCACAGCCTGTGACTGAGTATGTCCACAATCTAGAACAAAGTATGGTGTCAGTCCATGAAACCGCTCGCAAGTGTTTAAGCGGATATCAGGCTCACATGAAGCGGGATCATGATGTGAGGTTATGTCAAAACTCCTACCGGGTTGGTGACATGGTATATGTGCTTAATGTGTCCGGAAAGAAAGGCAAAGCTAAGAAGTTGTCGCCACAATGGACTGAGCCGGGGGTTGTAGTGAAAAAATTCACCGATTTCCTTTACCAGGTCCGATTACGAGGGAAGAGGGTTAATGTGAATCATGACCGATTGAAAAGTTGTAAATTGAACAACCTTCCTGCCTGGGTGGTTCGAGAGCGAGAGAGTTGCGGTCTTGCGAAAGATGTGCAAGATGAGCAAGTATACTGTATGTGTAGGGGGATTGATGATGGTTCCTTTATGATTGCTTGCGATGTGTGTGAGGAGTGGTACCACGGAAAGTGTGTGGGAGTCACGGAGGAACAGGGTGAAGAAATAGATCTGTATACATGTCTAAGTTGTAGGACAGGTTAGGTCTATACTTATCGTATATGCCGGTAGCTTGTGAAGCTCAGGCACATTATATTATAAATATGTGGTGTTTTGCAAAACGCCACGTGTGGTTTGTCGCATGGATGGGCGTGACATATTTATTGAGGTCGAGGAGGCCAGCGGTCGGGGTACGCTTTGGAGTTCGGGGCGGGACCTCGTCATTGAGCTGGGGACGATGTTGCCCTTGGACCATGGTAGGGTAGAAAGGGCGGTGGAAGGCCAAGTAAGTTTGGCCAGGAGGAGAGGGCGCCTAGGGTTTGTATCCGAGGTCAGGAAGTACGGCCATCAAATTCTTAGTGATTCGTTCATTAAGAGGGTGTTGGCCGGTCCTGAAAAACAACGGAGGACCCCTGGGGCTTCACTGAGCGGGAGGCCCCGGGGTACTGTAGAGTTGTCCAGATCGAGACCAAAGCCGGCTCCGATCCTGACAGCGCTGGACTTCCCTGCGTTGCCAGCACAGTTGGGATCGGAGGGGGTCAAGGTTGAACCTGGGGTAGAGTCACTCGTGCCCAATCCTTCCTCGCTGGACACACTTGTGTTGCCAGTAGGGTCGGAGTGTGGGAGGGTGAAGGTCGAACCTGAGGAGGAGGCATTTGTCTCCGATTCGACATCGCTGGTTGTCCCTGAGTCGCCAGTGAGGTTGGTGGAGGTCAAGGCCGAGCCTGAAGGGGAGGCCTTCATGGCCTCGCAGCCATCAGCACTGGACTTCCTTGTGTCGCCAGTGAGGTTGGTGGAGGCTGCGTGCAAGGTTGGCCCCGAAGAAGGGGTCATCATCATCTCTGATGAGGAAGACATGGAGGTTGATGCTCCTTTGGCGGCTAACCTTGACCAGGAAATTGTGGGGGAACCCGGTTTTGCACGGCCTATAGATGAAATGGCAGAGCCCGCAGGGGCAATGTCACTTCAAGGTAGGATGATAAGAGGTATGGACCGGTGTGAGAGACGGTCCAGGCCTCTTGATAGAGGGGCAGAGTTTAATGGAGGGGTTGGGACCAGGGATAGATCCCGGTCCCAGCAGGATGATGTGGGTTTTAAGAGGAAAAAGACCCAGGGTTGTCCCGTGTGTGGATTAAGGGCAAGATCGATAAGACACCATGTTGAGGCCCGGCATTTTCCGCCTGTGTTTCGTCGGGAGGCATGGGAGAATCCGGAAAAGGACCATGTGCGGTTTAGAGGGGTAATATGCGTCATCAATAGTCTGGGTCTCCAGAGCTTTGATGAGGCTATGCTTTTCGTGGGCCGCCAGAGGTTATCAATTTCGGAGCAGTCCTGCCTGAACGACAAGGACCAGGTCTGGTTAGAAAGGGTCTCTCGCAGGTTTATGTTTTACATTCCCCCTATATTCCACGTTGCACGGGTAAACTCGCGAGCGCTCCTCTTCCACTGGAGAGTGTTGGCCGCGTTGCTGAAGCTATGCAGCCAAGAGGTAAGAGACGATTTCTTTGCCCAAAGGTTTGTCAGGCGGCGCGGCGTGGTCCAGGTGACTGGGTCGACTCAGGCAACTGAGTTGATGCAGAGATCCGGACCAGATTGTTGTGTGGCGGCCCAGGCTACTGGGTCGACTCATGCAACTGAGTTGGTGCAGGGAGCTGGATCAGATCGGAGTGTGGTCATGGAGGCTCAGGCGTCTGTGTCGAGTCCAGAGATGGATTTGATTCAGAGACCCGAGCCAGTCACTTGTGTAGAAAAAGGGGCCCAGGTGATGGCGTTGGCTCAAGTGGCAGAGTCGGTCCCAGAGCCCGGGTCTCTAGGGAATGAGTGTGAATTGGGTGATGACTTTGAAATTGCACCTGTGGTTCAAGAGTGGATTTCGGTTAGGAATGCTGAACTCACCGCGTTCGACAGCCACTTTCACTTGGACCGCAGTTGTAAGACGACCAAGGTTGGTTCTATTGAGGCGTTGGTGGGGCATACCGTGGGGCCAATGCCTGAGGTACCAGTGCGGGTAAATGGGGGAGTTGCAGTTTTCTGCGATCCACCCAACTACCCAAGGGAATATCCCAGTGTCACTGGTTTCGGGTCGGCTGTCGGGGTACATCCTAAGGCGCCTCTAAGGGACGTTAAAGGGGTGGTAGGACAGGTGGAGAGAGAGTTGAGGAAGGATGGGGTGGTAGCGCTTGGAGAGATCGGTTTAGACAGAACCGTGCCTGAAAGAGAGTGGGGTAGGCAGGAGGAGATGTTTGTAGGGCTGTTGGAGCTGGCTTGCCCTAGGCGACCAGTTATTTTGCATATTCGGGGGCAGGACACGTACTCTTGTGAGGCTAGTGCCCTTGCCCTCCGACTCATGCAGAAGAACGTTAGTCCGACTCAGCGGATACACCTCCACTGCTTCACGGGAACTCTCGATCAGGTTCTGAGTTGGTCCGCTGCATTTCCCCGTTGCTACTTTAGCATCTCAGGTCTGGCTGCGCGTTTTGATGAGGTGCAAAAGTCAGCTGTGCAAGGGATTCCGGCCGACCGACTCCTAGTTGAGACCGATTCTCCTTACTTGCGAGTCCGAAGTAAGAAAGACAATACTCCGGCGTACGTGGGTGAAGTTGCAAATACGGTGGCCCAGATCCGAAAGGAGACCCTCAGGGAGATATTGCGCACTACTGCTGAGAACGGCAGGCGTCTTTATAACCTGTAGGGGTCGGATACTGGAAATAGTCTGTTGGCGAGTTGGGGATCGAACCATATGAGGGTGACGCGGTTGCGCGCGCCCTTTAACTAGTGATTGAGGCGGTCGGATGTCTGTTAAACACTGGCCAAGGGGCGTCGATAATAGAATGTGTCAGGATTCAGTGATGTGGTCTATGCTTAAGGAAACGGTTGGTCAAATTATCAAATGAGTGCTCTGGGTTTAAAAATAAATAAATAAAATACAAAGGTCACATGGTGATAAATAAATAAAATACAAAGGTCACATGGTGAGTGGGTAATGCAAAGGAAAAAACTAGCCAGGAATGTTTCTGTAAGTATGAGATCATATTGTGTGGTCTTGGAACGTGGTATAGGGGTGTGGCAGACTGTCTTGGTGGGGTGAAGAGGAGGGCTATAAAATGGGGAGGAATATGGTAAAATTGACCGGACTGTCAGTGGACCATCCCGACCGTTTTGCCCTATTGCCCTCTTTACCGAAGAACGCGCGAATGACGTAATCATGACGAAAGTGTGTGCAGTAAACAACCCTCTTGACAGGACGTTCCTTTATATCTTGCGGAGAGTATTTCTGCGCTTGTACACACTGTAGACGATGGAATCTACCCCAAGCAACTTGCTTAGGTAAGTTCTATAGTGTTTTATAGCATAAGTACTATATATATATATATATAACAAATAAAACACAAATACCTTGCTCCTCCACAAGTGTATTTAACAAATAAAACTTATAATTCTAAAAAGACTTTGTACAAATTAGTAGATGTACTATAGGTGTTAAAAGATAGTGTAATAGTGTACACGGCGTGTACGTATACATGCAGCTTTCTTTAATTCCTTTTGGTTTCTTAAAATAAGTGAATGTTAACGTTTTTAACTTTCCTGAGCTTAGAAACACGAGGGCGCCGTTATTTTAATACAAATTGATATAATAAGTGAAAGTGGATATAGCGTAATGTGCACAATCGACAAAGGTTTGTATAAAGTCATTTTTCAAAAACTATCCTTCAGCTCAAGATCATTTATTTGCTCCTTTGCCCACTGACTGCGTTCAATGGTAGTTCGAAACTGAAAATGTTGTATTAAGTTGAAATAAACCCAACACGCATGTGAGTATTTGCCTTGGTATTGACAGGTGAATAAGGATCTTTTTTTGGTATTTTGTGTCACTAATAGTTTAATGTATTTTGTATTTATTATCTTCATGATCAGCTTTATCAGAACAATTAAAATGACTACATTACTACTAAAATTTAAGTACGTTTGAAATACTTTTATCCCATTTTTATACAATGACGGTATAATACCCCATGGAATAAACTAGCTGTATCCCATTTTGTTGAATATACCTGTCGCGTGCACGGACTACTTTTTATCCTATCACTGAATGATTTTTTCATAAGAAATCTCTAGAGTCGAGAAAATTTTAGCTTTAAAATTATACGACCTTCGCCCTTAAGATCTAGTCAATGGATATAATGTTTCGCCATCCGTATAATGATTCGGCTGATTGATGGCGTCATAAAATGACATACGTATTGCGGCATTTTCCAAAAATTGGTGATGTCATCTTTTGGTGCACACGTAACTAGAATGCGATGTCTGGGAATAAACCATTGAAGACGCGCATTTTTGTCGTGTCAATGTATCCTGGATGTAATTATGAAAAAGTGCATATTCTATGGACTACTTACCTCGGATGGAACCGGTTAGACGAAGGATTTAGATCTACATGTAGAACTAGCTTATTCGTGTTATTGATTATAAGAATGTGCGTGCCTATTGGGATGTGAAATTGTGTGTGTAGAACATACTGATGGGTGTGTATTTTGGTTCAGTAGTCTATTCGAATTGTTTTGCTTTTGGATGTAACATAACGGTATTTTCTTTGATGAATAAACTTTGTCTTTGTTATTTTATCAAAGAAAGTCTGTTCAGTAAGAACAACCCGTTTGAAACAAGTGCTTCAAAGCTTAATATAATTATTACGGACTATCTTGTGTTTGGGTCACAAACTTCAGGATGTGAAGGCTAGATCTAGACGCCATCAAAATCTGCAGCGTCCATGAACAAATTATGCGAGTATAGTGTTTTTGATTATTTATGTTAAGAACGACTATGTGTGTAAATCTACATGTACATGTATGTTGACATCGACATCATTTTGTCAGGAGCAATCGCCGCCATTTTGGATTTTAATAATTTTCTTTTGAAAATAAATGAATTATATTAAAGTAAAATAGGACCATGTATTATTGATGAAAAGCGATATTCATATATTGAACAATGAATATTCGGCATGTGCGGTTTACCTACTAAATTTTGTAATGATACTTATTATATGAATATATTTAATTGAGAAAAATTGTGTTTGTTTATTTTATAAACAAAATGTAACACTTTCTTGCAAACACATTTATCCTATTTTATCATTTTTTGAAATACTGAGGCCAAAATACTGAAATTAGGAGACTCAGACTGCAAATGATTCATTTTGAGTTCTGCTATGTAATCACGGCTGAAAAACATACTTAACCGAACATTGACAGGAATTACACACATGCAAATCTAAATGCACCACATAACGTAAACAATTGCATACACAACTGTTTGAGGTTCATTAACTAAAGATTGAACAAGTCGCATAAATATTGTATGCGCCTCAGGTTCAGCTTCTCACTATGCACACATCAATGCGATAATGAACACCTGAAGTCAAAACCGTTTGCAGCACACACATATATACCTTACTTAAATCATTGAGCACCTGAATCGTTGTGTTCGCATATTGTATAGTATTTCCAAATTTCTTTAAAATGATACAATTGCAATACATGTTGTATCTTTATCTATTGATGTCGTGTTGAACAACAGGCTATTCGTTAATTTTTATCTTACCATAAGTAAGTTGAAATTATAAAACATTTAGAAAACCATGAACACACTTCTTTTATCTATTACAGTGTTATTTTATAATCGTTTAAACTAAATGAACCGTATATAAGGTTGAGCAAAATTATTTAACATACGTTCATCAATAAATATGAGAAATGTTGCCTACACATTATAGGACGATACATCCAACACGACGTAAATCAGGGCAATGATTGAAAGTGCAGAAAATAAATCTTTTAAACGGTCCATTAACACCATTGGGGATTTCAAACAGTCGAACCTCATACTAAACACTACTTTTATTATTTAAAGGGACCTGTTCATGCTTTGCTACATTGACAAAATTAAAAAAAAGCTTCAGATTTGCAAGTTTTCGTTGTAATTATTACTTTTTTGCAAGGAAATAGTATTATTGACATTTGCCATGCTCTAAAATATCCATCATATGAATCATTTGACGATTTAAAAATTAGAAACATATAAAGCGTTACAAACGCGAAACGATAGAATAATTTGGAAAGTTATGTTGATATCGGTGTATTTAAAACATAACGAGGATTATTGATATAAAGTACAACATACCTGTAGAATAATCATCACAGATGGCCGAGTAGACTGTTTACAGCCCTGCATTATCATTTTTTTAGAGAAAACTCTCTCCTACTTCTTGTACTGTACTTATTCCATACAGAGTTACGTAATTCAGCCAGAAGAGAAAAGGAGCTTTGATATTGTATTGCAATATATCTCAAGAAGTAATTGTGAAATTACAATTTTTTTTTCAGTCTGTTGACAGACTAACGGCCGAGTGGTCTAAGCGTTAGACTTTTAATCCAAGGTCAGTGGTTTAGCCCAGGTGCGGATTACTGTTTTGCTTTCTTTATTTTTATTCTTGTTTAATACTGGCGATCTTTAATTCAATTGTTTACATTTATCAATTTAAAACTATACACTGTTCGGCAATCCTTATATGTCTTAGCATATTTGTTCATACGACACAATTTTGATTATGCAAAAGTGCGAGTTAGTTTTGGTATTTGTGCAATTCTTTTCGTAGAAAATTTCATTGAATGACACAATATCTGACGTTTTCATGAAGAGCACACATATAAAGTGTTGTTACTGAAATCATATATACTCGCTTAAAAAGGCAAGGTACACTATTGAAGAGACAGCAATTACAAACCAATAAAAGTACAATTTAATTCTTCAGTAACCGCTTAACATACACAAAACCATTGGAAGTATTTAGCGTCAAACCTCATACTTAACCCATACACAATTACTTAAACACAAGTGTAAATACAAATCCACCTCTTGATATAGTAATTCAAATTAAAAAGCCATCAAAGGGAATTTGAATTTGAATCAATCAATAACCCCTTGGTCTGATAAGCACACGAGCAACAGAACAAACCACTTTTTGATATAGTAATTTAAATTAAAAAGCCATCAAAGGGAATTTAAATTTGAATCAATCAATAACCCCATTGTCTGATAAACACACGAGCAACAGAACAAACCACTTCTTGTAAAATGATGAAATTCAGTAAGTACAAATATCAACATAATTCCTTCATGTTTACGATATTTGAATTAGCACAATATAGTACACACTCAATGTTATTCTACTGCATCACAAGAAGAAACCATAAATGTGGGTGTAGTAAGGATGTACGACATTATTTTGTTTAACATCCATCGTAATTATTTGTGTTCAACAAGAAATTAAAATTGATTTGCTATACATTTTCTCTCGGTTTTGCACCGCGGGTGTTCTTTACAATTTGAGTGTTCGTCTGTCGTATGCATTGACAGAGTATAGGGAATTGGGTGCATATATTACAGATATTAGTTTGTCAAATTCTTTGTTTGTGGCTCATCAACAAACGTTAAAAAATAATTGAAATATGCTTTTGACGATTGTATATATTTAATGTGTGTGTTAAAAAACTGTAATTTAATATATTATGAATAATTGAACACTGTTAATAGCATCATCACGACTTCGTTATTTTTTGTGATTAAAGTGTAATTGAAAGCAATGTCTGCTGGATTGACTAGATACATTCCGCCTATAAAGTACTGTTGAGGAAGCGAAGACTGTTTGCACAAGAAACAACTACTATATTTTTAGTGGTTTTTTATCACACAGAATTTTAACTTAAACCGTGTGGTTCGTATTAAACGCTTAGCTCACAGTTGTTTTGCATATAACAATAAATGTACTCAGGTGGCCAAAATGTGATCAAATTGTAATGATTTCGAGTGAACACCATGATTGTAAGTTTAGCAGTCTCCGTAGCATGCATCTGAACGGGTCATACGAGCACAATTAGTCTCCAAATTAGTCTTTGAACGTGTTCACATAAAATTATACATAATATATTAATATTGTGTAAAAAGTATACTTTTGAATTTTCTATTAACTCGATTTACGATGGAATGAAAAATGCCGCAATACTTAAATTCGATAACGTTGTTTGGCTTATATTAATTACAATAATTCTCTAGGCGCGCACGTAAGTGAGATTGAATACTTCAATTACAACCGAATATAAATCATGCTCGCAATTACAGGCAAACAGAGCGCGATGATTAATGTACCATATCACATCCGTTGCCTAATATGTAAAACATTTTGTTCGAATAAATATACAAGTCACAAATAGACTGACCAAGTGCGACTACAAGATTCAACTTGAAGGTTAAAATTACAGTGTGACTATAAGACACAACAAGAGGGCCTAAGCGTGACTAAAAGACAGCTGGATGATGTAATTCAATCATTGAGCAAAAAAGCCCTAACCTCATGATTCTCTGTTACCAGTCACTTGTACAATAAATATCCTTGTTGAGCAAAGAAGGTCGCACAATTCTTTAATTCCTTGGTCCTCCGACTCCTGGTTGTTGGACAAATAAGCTCGTACAACTGAGTTTCGATTAGTTTTGAAATCACAGGTATTCAAATTAAAATAGGTTGTAAAAGTCTCTGAAGAGAAATGTTTTCAAATTCATTTTGAAAATGTCTGTTGAGGTGGAAGTCCGGATGCTTGATGGTAAGTCATTCCACAGTTTCGGACCAACAACTCCGAAACTCCTGTCCAAGACAGTTTTTCTCTTTGTGCGTTTCACATCATAACATCCGTCATACGAGACGGCATATCGTAGGTTACGTGCTGGTACTTTTTCTTTTAAAGTTATGTAAGGTATTTTGGCGCGTGACCAACAGAATAATTATATATGAAGGCCAGTAATGACGTCACAAAATGTAAACAACATTTGGGATTAATCATTTAAAAGCATGTGATAAAAAGATCTGACACTCGTTGTCATTGCATACCATATTTCATTAAACTCGTCCTGGAAATTCCTTCGTAAGCTCGCCAAGGCTCGCTTACTAAAACAATTCCTGAACTAGTTAAACAAAATATGGTATGACATGACAGCTCGTGTCAGATCCTATATTTATATCATCTTCATATCTTATTCATTCAATAAACACAATGCTCATAATTAAAATAAAGAACATGAATATATCTTAACCGAGTCAAATGTTATTTTGTTCAATTAATTTAGTCGACGTGTGCATAACGTCCTCAACGGTTTAGCTTTTTAGTCTGTTGTGCATCGTGTGCCGTCCTCATGCACAATGCATGTGCTCACTTGAACTGGCAAAATTGTTGCATAATCGTCTGCATCTTCCATATGACAATATGATTCAATAACATCGTGGGTGACGGGAAAGTTGTCATTATTTGTGTGTGTATTTTCATTATACATAATGATCTATATGGTAGTTTAGAAAAAGCAAATGCTTGCTGTATTTACAATAGGTAAACATAACAATTAATGTTGTATTTCTTAATAATTGTGAAATTGTGTTGATATTGTATGATCATACAATAACGCGAATGTTAACCTTAACATGTATGTATTGTATGTGAGATACAACATTCGTACGAGAAAAACATATCTGATGTATGGTATTTGAGGTTTTTGTCCGATGTCTGACAAGCGTGCTATCTTGCCGCATTTTCTGTGTCTGTGAATTTCATGGATCTATCGGCACAGGATGCTTATTTAGAAAAATAATCTTAGGTGAGATTAACACGATATGGCATAATTCCGTTGGGTCATTTCATATTAAAAGTTGGTCTTATTTTTAAGATGGGTCTTCTGTGGACATATGCAAGCGGTCAGCATTTAGAAGTGCGTTTTACACAAGCAGATGACACAATAAATAGTTCACAGTTCACAGTATTACTATGTTTTTTTGCCTCAACTATGCCAGTTAGTCCTTATCAAACTGCTTTGATACATTTGCATTACTCTATCTTCAAATAACAGAACTCGAGCTTTTACAAGAACACCTTTCATAACAACGGGGCTTAACAATTACATCTTGGAGCGTGAACTTTCTGTGCACGACATTTAGTGAGACAATATGTTCACTGCAATTTATCGATCATTAAGTGAAGTAAGCGATTGATTCGTTTTTAAAGCATCCTCATATTTAAATCGGCATCTCTATGTTATGACTACGATTACAAAATACGTATTTTGTACATAGATTGATTTGACAAGACGCACCAGATATGAGTGCTTTATTTACATTTAATATAAACAAAACATTCTACATTATTTCTAAGTGGAGTGATATAAGTGGAATTGATACGGGGGCTATGTAAACGTTTGTCAGCAAAACCGTCTGTAAATTGTGTGTTACTCTGTGAAAATGTGGACATTAAATTACAAAAACTCAAATTGTATTTTTCACAATATAATGTGTTGTTAACCCATATGGGATTTTTTTTTATTAATTCACTTATCACGCGCAAATTAACACTCACACACGGTTTATTGCACATCGATCTGTTACACGATGTGGTTCTTGGTGCACGATATGCTCTTGCTGAGAATATTTTTAATTATAACACTGCAGTTATTATAGAAACTAGTATATACTATTACTACAATATTACTCACACAGAGGCATTATCTAGAAATGTAAGAATGAACATTAAAGAATATGTCAACAGAAATATTTGTGTTCAATGTTATACATATAGGTTATTTGTCTGTATCAATACTCCAATATGTAGGAGTTCTACGTTACAAATACAAACAATGTGGACATATAAATGAGCGTATTGTGTTGATTTCCCCTGTCTGCTAGGACCATACTTTTTTTTATTAAAATGACAGTTTCACCCAGCTGTAACCTCTGCTAGTGTCTCTGTTGTTGTTAGAATAAACACATACAGGGCATTCAAAGGCGAGCAGGGATGCTCCAAATAAGGCAAAAGTTATAATTAGATCTGATGTTAAGGGGCCATTCTTGAACTTCGATTGTTCAGGCCTAGAATTCATGCATATTAATTATTTGAATTTCTATTGTAATTCGCCCAACTCTTCAGTGTACTTAGAACCTTGAAACACGTAGGTTGGTTACCCATGTGCTAGTAGACTCTGAAACAAGTGGGTCTGGCACGACTGTTAATCATTTTTGGGGACTACAGATAGCAATATGCAATACCCAGTTTCTTCGTCTGTTAAAATTGAATCAGGATGTCAGAAACTTTTTATAAAATATTTTAAGTTCGTTCGGATTCGTCTTCTGTATGCTTGAATTAGCCAATCATTTGATCGCTCAATTTTTTTTAATGTCTGATTGTGCGTAACTATTGCATAAACGATTTGTTTAGAGGCGATTGTTTTTTTTTAAAGGAATGACGATAGGGGATTGAAATTAATAAGTATAAACATCCTCTCTGTAAAACATGCCAATGATCATTAACACGCAATGGAAACACATTGAGAAACCATTAATAAACATCTACGGAGTGTTCCCTGTGTCTTATAAGAATAGCACTAATAAAATGTGGTAGCGACAAGGTCCCATATTAACATCAGTTTCGCAGAATGGCAGTAAGATGAACATAAGATATATTGCCATCGAAGCAAGAAACTATGTCTAAATTGTTTGCGATATCTTGGAACCGATTAAACTTTATTTTAGCGTAAACCTTTTTATTTTAGCTCGATTGCATCGAAAGCCTAAGGCCTATATAAACGCTCTCGAGTTGTGAAACCCTACATACAGTAGTGAGTAGTAGTACTGCATTTTTGAGGCGAGCTACAAGATATCATACTATAAATACACTATATACAATAAAGAATATGTTTGTTCGAACAAAAAGAGTAGCAAAAGAAGGTTTAAATATTGGTTTGCCACTGTCATTATGTTATTCACTGCATTTCATGTTTTGATATTTCACTAATAAATCTTTTTCACAATATATTGTCGTCTCCATCAAAGGAAGTTGCCAATCTCAAAATCGGTTCGTTAAAGGTATGCCGTATGCCTTAAATATATAGATGTGTATTATGTAATGTGTAATTGCCTGTTGGTGTGTCGTTTTTTATAATGAATGCTTAAATAAATTGCCACGCACCGAAAATTTTTATATCGATCTCGACGGTTATATTTTGTAATTGTAATATGTTACAGGATTTATGAAAAACTATTTTTTAAATATTTATCTTGTGACATTCGTGTAAATGATTGTTTTTACATGTTTGTTATTTAACAGGTTATTAGACGTTTCGTTTCGCTTTTTTCTTACAAAAGTAAAAAAGCATGAGTATCGTTCATTTAAATATTCACCTGATATTAACGATTGCATATAGTACACACCAGTGCGTTTTATCAGCTGAAGTGCTTCAGAATGTTTTATCATCATAATATCAGGTATCAGATAGTTTCTTCATTGTGTCATTCTTAATATGTTAAACAATGGAAAAGCACAAAATCGCATTATATGCAATTAAAGCAGGTACCGCTTCTTTAATACAAACGAAATAATGAAAATACACATGGTTACGCAACATTTGCTAACACAAACTATTTAATCCGTGTATTTGCATTTATAATTCCAATTCAAACCATTTTGAATAAATAGGTCTTCCTATTACCGGTGACCTTAAGTACAAAATCTAAGAAAAAATATTAATTTAACTAATAATGTAAAACATAAATTATGAAGCTATCAAATTCGGCATTAAAACTGAATTGATCTTAAATGTTTCTTCGGCATGCTAAATTAAAAATAATCTGTTAAAATTTATAGCCTATAATAATAATAATAATAATAATAATAATAATAATAATAATAATAATAATAATAAAAAAATAATAATAATAGTGAAATTAATAATAATAATACTAATAATAATAATAATAATTATTATTGTATTTATTTTTTTATTGTCATTATAAATGATTCCCTTTTGTGAGTGAGACAAATCCTACGGCATTCTTTTTTATGAAACATAAGCACAAATTGGTTATATCGACAATCATGAGCATATGCTTGTCTGGTGACAATTTATTTCTGCCATTATAAATATTAATAACATGACACAATGGATATTGCTGTTGAATTCATTTATTTTTTTCTTTTAATTCAATAAGATACGTCTTCTCTCACGTGTGGTTTTAGCAATATTTTTAAGTAAAAAATATACATGTAAACATAAAATAGCAGACACAAATTGTAGATATTACACAGTTACAAAATATAAAAATGCTTAGTAATTGAATGAATGTGCCAGAATTAAGAAGAATGTCTATGACTTGTACTAGTTTCTTCTGTCATTAATACCTCCACCGATATATTGAGCTGAATCGGTGTAAATGGTGCTCCCATCATGAATTAACAGGGTGTAAATATACTGATGTCATAATGAGCTGACGCAATGCACACGTGTCACAGTTATAATGAACTCGAGCTGACACGGTGAAAATTAGTTGCTGATATTATATTACTGATTTCAGTGTAAATGCACGGCTTATAACTGCTGATATAATAAGCTGACGCGGTATCAATGTGTCGCTGATATAATGCGCCGACATGGTAAACATGTTCCTGTAATATAACAAGATGACTTGATGAACATGTGCAGATGAAATACTGAGCTGACACGGTATAAATGTGCCACATTTATATTGAGTTAACACGTTTAATATGTGTTGCTCAAATGATTAGCTGACTTGCTGTATCAGTACCCCCAATGTAAACAGTTGACACGAGATGAATGTGCAAAGTAGTTTTCACATGAAAATTAACTCAAACTACGTACCAGCAATAATAAGTTTGAGTTTAAAATACAAATTATCTCAAACACACAAAATACATTACTTTAATGAAAATAAAACAGATAAGTAAATCACAAATATTATCGTGCACAACTTTGTTTAGCATGTACAATGTGCGAGTTCCAGAGAGGGTTATTTGTTTTTGTCATAATGTTGCGTTATTCTTTTGATGTATCATATGTTTGAATAATAAATTTTTGCCGATTCATCCAATTAGCATGAGGCATACTTGTGCTTAAAAAATATCAATCAACGTTCTTAAAACAGATCAATGTATGTTATTCAATGAATTTCATAGTCCGGCTTTTTAATCAATATACCGAAATAACAAAGGTTGGTCATATATCTTGAAGTTAAATGTTACTAGATATAGTAATATTTCTGATTGAACATGTCAAATGTAAACATTATTAAACAACGAACACAAATATTTCTACACCGTGTGTCAGGGCAAATTTTACCTTAGGTTAAACCAAAAGGACATATTGAATAAATAAATTAAAGGAATTGTTACTTTTAGTAAATTTATAGGTCATGAAAAACTGAACCGCGTTCTGAGAAAACTGGGCATAATGCATGTGCGTAAAGTGTCGTCCCTGATTTGCCTGTGGACAGGCTAATCAGGGACGACACATTCCGCTTTTATGGTATTTTTGGTTTCCAGGAAGTCCCTCCTTGCCGTAAGTCAAGTTTAAGCGGAACGAGTCGTTCCTGATTAGCCTGTGCGGACTGCACAGTCTAATCTGGGATAACACTTTACGCACATGCATTTAGCATCAAATGTATCCGATATATTAACAAGATGGTGAATACTGGCCCCAGTATGATATGTATTATGTGTACGCCATTCGTCAAGGCTAGCATTTTATATGATGAATTGAAAAAAGGTCACCTTCCATACAGACACAACCCGCCTAGATGTTTACATAGTTCACTTATTATAATATTCGCTCAAATGTTTGATATATTGTTTATTTCCACTCTTACAAATCTCTACACATATTGTTATTTCAGGCTAAATACGCAGCTATGATAAATACGCCATATCACAGACTGTGCATAAAAAGTGAAACTACAGTAATTACAGGCAAACAAATACCTATGATTAATGAGCCATATCACAGACGGTGTCTAAAAACTGAAACTAAGGTAATAACAGGCAAAACATGGAGCTATGATTCATGACCAATATCACGACGGGGGCCTTAAGGTAAAATTCCGTTTGAAATACAACAAGCCTTACATATTCGTTATAGCGTCAATTATACTAAATTCAACTATAATTTTTGTTTAAAAAAATCAAGACCAAAATTCGAGGGTTCACTTAGTCAACATAACTGAACAGATTGATCACGCATTGATTAAAAATAAGACGATTAATTACCACTGAAGAAAAACTTGGCGGGGCATATTTGAAACTACGAGTATTTTTAACAAATATTTTATACTATCTGTAACATATCAATTCTCTTGGCGTACTTTTAATTTTACATATGTGTGAATCACTTTCGACCTACATATACACTGTAATAAATGATTTGTTTAACATGGTACTCTAATGGAATTTTATGTGTTTGTTGGGAATACATAAATAGCGGTTTCGACAACATAATACTTAACGTTCTTATAATCGTATTATTCACATAGATTTAGTGTTTATTTGATATGGATTCATATCGTTTGGTTAGAAACATACATTATGTAAGTTATTTGCAAAATGTTACCTTTAAATAATGCCGGATGCATGCTTATGCATGCGGTACGTAAGTCGAATGGCACACAGCAGTTTCCTCCTAAAGGTTTCACCTATTTGAATGTGAAAAACCACAAAAATAAAATGGCGGTCTATATATAAATTTATTAACACTTATTTAGCCACGTCGAGTGCATGCTTAAGAACAAATATTCATACAAGGAGAGGAGTCTTACGCTATTGTCTGTAATAGAAACTGAAAATTAGTTTACCCGTTGGGAGAAATGGCACTATCAAGTACACTTAATTTCTTAATATTAAGCAACCTATATTGAAGTAAATAATATAAAAATCGGAACGATACAAGTTACAATTTAAAAGTAAACATTCGAAAAGTATGAACGTATCGTTTCACAAAAGATATGACTCTTTTGCCTTTTATGCCGCACCTTAAATGAAAACAATCAAATATGCTACCCGTAGAATTTTAACGTTCGTGCCTTTTCAGCAGGTATTGGACTTTTCATTAGCTAAATTAATTGTCGGTTGAGTTTTGGTCTTCATAGATCGATCTTATTTAAATCTATATAAATAAATCCATTTTTATTTTTATATTGATGACAGGATACACTATTTAAGGATAATTCATTCCTGGAAAATTAGTCGTATACTGTTGATGAAATATACCAAGTTCCCATTAGAAGACACCTTTTTGATTGTGAAAAATGAATTGTTCGTTTAATTTCTATAAAATCTCAGGGTATATGAACATATTTTATTTTGGGAACATAATACTGTAAATACTCAAACAAATATGGATGTAACTCTGGTGCAACTACACAGGGGTCGCTGTTTCTTTGCATTCGTTCAACATTTACCACCCCTATTAAATCTTTTAAATTACTACGTTGTTAAATCTCACAGGATAAACTGTAAATAACGTGAATAAAATTTGTTTTTAATTGAAACATAAAAACGGAAGAGACAATTTTAAATCTTAATGGCAGATAATAAATACAGCTTCTGTTTTAGATGCCATTAAGATGAATAAAGGATGCATATCGGTGATTATATAAGTGATTGTGCAGATGCAGAATTTGTAAAATTGGAAACCATGAAATGTTTTAACAGTATTTATCTGATCTATAAGATCAACATTTCAGAATATGTTCATTTCCTGCGATATAATGCCGAAATATTAAATATAACATGTCATTATTCAAAATCAATTCATCCATTATACAACTCTATTATAAACACAAGAAGAAATCGATGATATTTGATTGAATTAATTTGTTTGTGTTTGTTTTTGTTATTGTTTTCCGTGGGTTGTGAGTTAATTTTTGCTAATTTGAACATATCGGGCAAACAAATCGGAATTTGTATATGTGCGTTGATCACAGAATATGATAGCCACTTCGAGTGTTAAATAAACCGCGTTTTTATTTCCAAAACAATCGATTCATGTCTAATTTAGCGCAAGCAGCTTCCGCACATAACAGATATATTTGACATGTGGTAATATTGTTTATATCCTACAGCTAAATGATTTCAAATAAGAAAACTCTGGGTGTCAAAAGAACTGGTGTTTTTCATGCATTTATACTGCTACTGCATGTGCATAGCGGACTACTGTTTTGGCTTTTCTTTATTGGTAAACACTCAAATGCAGTAAAGGCTTGTAGACGGTTAAAATCCTCAACCAGTTGTTCTTATTTTTCCATAGACCTAATCACTTAATTGCATCTTTTAGTGCAATGGCACAAGTTTCTTTTGAAATGCTGATACAGTAAGAAATTACTAAAGTGTGTGCTTAAGATCGATTATTATAATTAGTGGGAGTAGTGGTTTAATGGTAGGACACTGGCTTAGGGATCGGAATTTACTTGAATGATGCGATGTTTTACCATTGGATATAAAAAAAAAATACGGATAAAGAACATCAAGAACTTAAGAGTGTTCGATCTCATAAGTTTGATGCACGCCTTGCCATGAAAACCTGTTTTTAACTTAGATAATTTCAAGTACACAAAGACGCTTGCATAATCTTCTCGATCACATAATCATGATATGCCAAAATGCACACCAGTTTTAGTTTAATTCGTCGCTGTTCTTCGAAAACCGCATAAGTAAAATTTGACGCAAAAATGTAATTTGGTTTTATAAGAACGGCGGGTTCACGGGTCATTTTCTGCGAAAATACTGGATTTCATATTCAATTGGAAGGCATAGTTATGAGAACGTGAGAAAATCCTGAACACTCATTAGTGCACTAATTGTTTCTGCAAAAACACGTAAGTCAATTTTTCCAACTTTTCAAAAAACATTTTTTTTAAAGTTTTAAAATATATTAATTTCGATAGTCTAAATTAAAATGGGCATACTTTTTATTTATGAAAATATAAAAGCCCGTAGTTGTCATTTTAATTCTAAAATGGACTTACGTAGTTTTCTCTTTAATATTTGGTTCCTTTTTTAGACTATCTATTTTTTTTTATTTTAAAAATGTTTTTTTTGCCTATTGAAAAGTTGTAAAAATTTACTTACGCGGTTTTCGAAGAACAGCGACGTTATATCACTTTAGATTTCTATTACACAAATGATAAATAAACAAAGCACGACCACAGTATGAAATTAGCTGCTTTATTGATGACCAATTATTGGTAATTTAATATCGCATTTGTGCTTGTAAAATGTATTTGAAAATCAT